>NW_028088935.1:0-808 GCF_014824575.4 Sturnira hondurensis
GACCGAGGCTTGCCTCCAACCACCCAGCAGCCATCCAGGGGAGGGGTGGGAAAACCTGGGTCCTGCACCAGACTGAGAAGGATGATGCCGGATACTGCTGGACACAGGCAGCCTCCCCAGGGCTGTGCGCGACCACAGACCAATCGGCAGCCTGCTCACAAGCGCCTGCATACCTGTCCTCAGAGATGCTGCAACCAGAAAAACTGGTTTGGACAGTTTGAAACCAACAAAGGAAGGGTGCTTCCTTTTTTTTCTTTTTCCCCCTTCTCTAGTGTGTGTGTGTGTGTGTTTTCCCTTCCCCCCCTTTTTTTCTCTCTCAACCTCTTTTGTAATTAATCTTACGTCTTGTAAACTGTATTGTTGCTCTATCTTTCAATACTCTGTCCCTCATTTCTTTTCCTTTTTGTCTGGTTTTAGTCCTTCTATTCTTCCCAGATTTTCCGCTTATTCCCCTTTTCTCCTGAATTTTGAGTGCGTGTGTGTGTGTGTGTGTGTGTGTGTGTATTGGATTGTTTGTTTGTGTGTTGCTTAGTTTTCTTTTAGGTGCATTATTATTATTTTTGCATTATGCTTACTCCTTTTTTTTATTTTAAGAGTATCTTTGTATCCCACCTCTTTCTGTACAGGTTTTTTAGTCCTGGCTGGGTATACTGTACTACCTGACAGGTTTCCACTACTCTTTCCTCCACAGTGTTTTGCTGATTTTCAATACTTCACGTGCTTTCCTTTGCTATACTACCCAAGCTCTATAACCCCCATTTAGACAGATCACATAGAATCTATCACGTGAGTCTTGCTCTAATATTAT
>NW_028088936.1:0-685 GCF_014824575.4 Sturnira hondurensis
TATTTTACAAGCCTTGAGTATGACAAACAGTGCTGCAACAAACAACCCATGTACATGTGTGGATGTTGTGAGTTTTATCCCCAGCAGTGGAATTTATGTTTATTAGTGATTGCCAAACAAATATCCAAAGCGGTCATATCGCTGTCGCTATCTTTTAAACATTTAAAACTTTTTAAACTAGCACATAAAGCTTCTACATTAATGAATAATGTGCGTAGGTTGTTACTTCTTGATTTTTCAGTTTTAGACATTAAATATTGATTCTTACTTTCTTTTCTTTTTTTAATAAAGATTTTATTTATTTATCTTTAGAGGGGAAGGGAAGGAGAGAAGGAGAGAAATATCAATGTATGGTTGCCTCTCATGAGTTCCCTGCTGGGAACTGGTCTGCAACCCAGGCATGTGCCCTGACAGGGAATCGAACCACGATCGTGTGGTTCGCAGGCCTGCGCTCAATCCACTGAGCTACACCAGCCAGGGCCTGATTCTTACTTTCTAGATGAGTATTTAGGTTTCCTTCCTCACCCCAGTCCCCCACTCATGCTCAGTTCTCATCTCCATATCCTTTCAAAAAAGGCATGCATTTTAGATGGATTAATATTCATGTTTTTATCATGATGTAGTGATAAAAACCAGTGAACCAGTGAACCTTAATGTGAGAAAGGTTCAGGGAAGGCAAGTTTTG
>NW_028088937.1:0-608 GCF_014824575.4 Sturnira hondurensis
GTTGGGAATAAGAATTTTATTTATGCCTCTCTGTGGCAACCTCTTCTCTTGAGGATGAAATGCCAGGGAAGAGATAGACAGCTGTTTTCTGTGTAACACAGAGGCCAGTGAAAGGTGAGGGCCTGGAAGAGCCTCTGATAGCAGACTAGGTGACCAAGTGAGCCGTTGAATAAGTATTACATGTTGTCAAGAAATCGTATCTTTCCCAAGGACTAACAAGAAAATGGTGTCAGTCTTTCACAGAAAGTGGAGCAATACTCGGCTGAGATTGCAATTACTGCTAACATATTGGCTACATTGAAGACTCGAAATGCATCAAGAGATTAATGAGTTCCAAAATGTTTATTTTCTTCTAGAAACTTCAGGAATCTTAGGGGATTGTAGCCTTCACTTAAATACTGAAATTGTGTTGGTGCTTCAAAGTGTTAACGCCCACGGATTAATGCAAATTGTTTTCTTAGAATGAGCCAATTCGAGAAATGTCACGGATTTCATAACCCCAAAGCAGCCTTGTGAATCCACATTGCTACTCATATGAGGGTCGTATTTTTCTAAATACAGTGCAAAATTCACTCCACTGGAGAATAAGATAAATCTTTCTAGAATGG
>NW_028088938.1:0-599 GCF_014824575.4 Sturnira hondurensis
TGGCAAAGTAAATACATTTATGCTATAAAAATTGTTAAATAATATAGAAAAATAATTAACTGTGTAAAAGAACAGTGTTATCCTGATCTTGAGGGCATTTAGCTAGTGAATTATTCACAAATGAAATGTCTCTACCTTTAAATTAATAGCATTAACAACATTTATCCTCAAGACCTACTTGGGGCTTTTTAATTTGAACTTGTCAGTGTAAACAGCACTAAGTGTAAGTCAATGGAAACATTCCTGGAGTTCATTTCATGAAGGAATGTCACCTTTATCTTTCTAATTATGAGCACACACACCAATGCAGTAATTAAATCTTCATGGTCGAATTTCTCATCACCTCTTTGATCATGATGTATAGTGCTGAAATGAGATTCAGGTTTGTGTAGGGGTTTGTGGGAATGGTTGAGTAGAGAATGTAAGGTAAAGCTCAGGTACAAAGTGTGATTTCAAGGATTAAGTGGGGAGGAGGTAGTTTCAATAAAAAGGTTACAGTATATTGTAACATTTAAGGAAAGCAAATAAATACAAGAGTTTTAGAAAGCAATTCATCTTTAAGCTCCAAAAAAAGTTTTGTAATTTTAACTCAGTCACCT
>NW_028088939.1:0-608 GCF_014824575.4 Sturnira hondurensis
CTGACTGGGTAAACAAGCCCTTCACTTTCAACACACAGTGTCTAACTGAGGCAAATGTTGTAATCATTCCATGAACACTAATGTGCACTTATAATATGAAATCAACGGAAGAACGCAAAGATTAGTTGGACCATTATAAGAATCTTGCAGTCTAGTTCAGTATTTCTCAAACATTTTTATATGATCCACAATAACAAATACATTTTACATTTTGTCCCAATATACACATACGTGCATATAGGTAAATATTTCATAAAAATACCTTTACTATTTATAATGTGCTCTACTTGCTCTTCTTGTCTGTTCCATTTCCATCTTTGAGAACATTCTTGACACAGTGCCCTACAACCACTCCGCTAAAATGGTTTCACTACTGAGGAAGGGTTAAGGTACTGACCAAACTGGTACTGAAATTACCAACCTGCGCATGTGTCCAACTAACCTGTACATAGAGAGGAATGACCTATGTGCTTAACGGGGGCTAATACCAGGAATGCTGAAAAAGTTCATTTTGAAGAGGGCATCCAGGGTCCACCGTGTACAACCATGGCTATGGACCTGAATACAAACAATAGGAGTTAAGAATCAGTCACCGTTGGCCTCCCTTC
>NW_028088940.1:0-766 GCF_014824575.4 Sturnira hondurensis
TCTTCAGTGTTGTGTAGTTTTCTGCATACAGGTCTTTAACCTCCTTGGTTAGATTTATTCCCAGATATTTTACTTTTGTTTTTGCTATATCGAATGAGATTTTTTTCTTCATTTCTGCTTCTGCTGATTCATTGTTAGTATGCAAAAAGGCCTTGGATTTCTGGATATTGACTTTGTATCCCACTGTTTTGCCAAATTAACTTATTAGTTTGAGCAGTTTTTTGGTAGAGTCTATAGGATTTTCCATGTACACTATCATGTTATCTGCAAACAATGACAGTTTTGTTTCCTCCTTTCCAATTTGAATGCCTTTTACTTCCTTTTCTTGCCTAATCGCTGAGGCTAAAACTTCCAATACTATATTAAGTAGAAGTGGTGAAAGGGGACAACCTTGTCTTCTTCCTGATCTTAGTGGAAAAGCTTTTAGTTTTTGTCCATTGAGTATGATGTTGGCTGTAGGTCTTTCATCTATGGCCTTTATTATATTGAGGAATGCTCCCTCTATTCCCACTTTCCTGAGTAACTTTATCATAAATGGGTGTTGTACTTTATCAAATGCTTTTTCCGCGTCTATTGATATGACCATGTGGTTTTTGTCTTTTCTTTTGTTTATGTGGTGTATTACATTTACTCATTTTCAGATATTGAACCATCCTTGTATCTCTGGGATGAATCCCACTTGGTCGTGGTGTATGATTTTTTTTGATGTATTGTTGGATGCGATTTTCCAATATTTTGTTGAGGATTTTAGCATCTATGTTCATCA
>NW_028088941.1:0-528 GCF_014824575.4 Sturnira hondurensis
GTTGCTCATTCTGAAAGGGAAGAATGAAGAGGGGAAGAAAGGGATCAGAACAGGAAGCAAGGAGATAGTGAGACAGTGGGAGTTTGGGGTTACCTCGGAGAAGCACAGAGGGGAGATCACCAAAGCTCTAAAAGCATTTTTAGGATCTAGGGTGTGTTTTTAAAAATGTAGGGTTTTTCCCTGGCTGGGGTGGCTCAATTGGTTGGATTGTCATCCTGTGTACAGTAGGGTCACAGGTTCGATTCCTGGTCAGTGCACATGCCTGGGTTTCGGGTTCCATCCCTAGTTGGGGGCACAGGCAAGAGGCAACTGATCAATATTTCTCTCTCACATCGATGTTTCTCTCCCTCTCTCCCCCTCTTTCCCCTCTCTCTAAAATCGATATGCATGTTGTCAGGTGAGGATTAAAAAATGTAGGTTTTTCCCTCCTTAACCCACTACGCTGTACACACCAGCTTTACGTCTATAGTTGCTTTGAAGAAGAAAGTCAAGACTCAGGGCTATCCATGTTTGGCTATGCATCAATAT
>NW_028088942.1:0-1262 GCF_014824575.4 Sturnira hondurensis
GTGAAGCACACTTGCCATCCTGCTGCTCTTGAGTTTTCATCTAAGATAAATGAAAGCATACAACCAAAGACCGGTGCATGGATATTCATAGCGGTCCTACTTGTAATAGTCGAAAACTGGAAACAACCCAAGTAAAACCACACGCTGAAATATGGCACGACAGCAAAAAGAAATGAATCGTTGCTTAAAATGCCAGCATGGGTAATTCTCAAAATAATTACGTTGTGTTAAAAAAAAAAAGACAAACCAGAGAATATAGTATATGATTCCACTTCCATAAGATTCAGCAAAATGCAAGTTAATCTCTAGTGAGAGACAGCAAATCAGCGGTTGCCTAGGGATGGGGTGAGGTGGGTAGGGAAGAAAGCAATACACAGGAGAAGAAGGAAACTCTGGAAAGTGATGGTTACGGCCACTATTTTGATTGTGATCAGGGCTTCATGAGTACCCACAGATGGGCCTTTTTCAGTGTAAGACACAAAAAAAAAACATGGAATCAAAGATCTCTGGAAAGCATACTCTATGCCTTGAAAATTCTCTGACAGTTTATTAGCCACTTAGCTTTTCTTTAAAGTGAATAATAAATCAGACTCTTCGAAACATAAAAAAAAAGAAAGAAAAAGTACTTAAATTCCAGTAGTTATTGCAAAGGAGAGTGTTCATAGCAGTGTGATTTGCATACTGAAGGGGCTTAAAAGAAGCTTCCCCAAGACTTCCGCCAAGATGGAGTCATAGGTGGAAACACTGTGCCTTCTCCCACAACCAAGTTTGAACACAACAAAGGTTTGGAGAACTAGGACACACCCAAAGACCAGAAAACGGAATTATACCGGCGTCTGACAACTATGAACCGTTCAACGGGGACGGTAAGAGAGGCGGAGCCAGCAGCAGAGCTGGGTCGGGCAGGACATATCCCCCAACCTCGGTGCGCAGGCAGCCTGGAACCAGTCAGGGTGTGGGGCAGACTGGCCTGGGTCGCACATTCGCGTACAGTGAGACGGACCATGCAGGCCCCAGGGGGCGAACCCAGTGGTGGAGGGCTGACGGCGGTGGCACACTCGCATGCAGTGGAGCGAAGCACGTGGGCCTGGTGACGGTGGTGGCTGTGGCGCCGGGGCTGCGGCAGCAGGCGGCAGACGGGAAACCATTGTCCCTCTTTGACCTCACCCCCACATACAACGTCACAACCCAGTGACTTAGTTGCCCTGTTTTAGTGAACACTTTAGGGCTCTGATCCTGCTATGGAACAGGCATGAACAGCC
>NW_028088943.1:0-3727 GCF_014824575.4 Sturnira hondurensis
GAGGAGAACACTGGCAGGAAAATCTCAGATATTTCACGCAGCAACATTTTTAATGATATGTCCCCTAGAGCAAGAAATATAAAGGAAAGAACAAACAAATGGGATCTCATCAAAATAAAAAGCTTCTGCACAGCTAAAGAAAACAGCATTAAAATAAAAAGACAACAACAATCTTAAGAAAGAAAAACAAAGCAACCTATACTACAACATTATAGTAATTAAAACAGCATAGTCAGGCATAAGAACAGGCACATAGATCCATAAAATAGAATAGAGGACGAAAAATAAACTCAAGCCTATATGAGCAATTGATCTATTACACAGGAGGCAAGAATATACAATGGGGTAAAGATTGTTTAATAAATGGTGTTGGCAAAACTAGACAGATGCATGTGAAAAACAAAACTAGATCACCTTACACTGTATACAAGAATAAACTCAAAATGAATTAAACACTTAAGTATAAGACCCAAAACCATAAAATTTCTAAAAGAAAACATAGACAGTAAACTTCATGATGTTTCTCTTAGTAATATTTTTTTCTGATATATCTCCTTAGGCAATGGAAACAGAAGAACAAATAAGCGAAATTTTATCAAAGTAAAAGTTTTTGCTCACAAAGGAAACCATTAACAAAATGAAAAGACAGCCTACTGAATGGAAGAAGATATTTTCCAATGATACATCCAATAAGAGGTTAATAACCAAAATTTATAAAGAACCCATGCAACTCAACACCAATAAAACAAACAATCCAATTGAAAAGTGGGCAGAGATCTGAATAGACATTTCTCCAAAGAGGCCATACAGATGGCAAACAGACATGTGAAAACATGCTTAATGTCACTAACCATCAGACAGATGCAAATTAAAACCATTAGGAGACCCATTTCACACCTGTCAGAATGACTGTCATCAGTGACTCAACAAACAACACCTGTTGCTGAGGATTTGGCGAAAAAGATACCTCCATGCCTGGATAGATTGCAAATTGGTGCAGTCACTTTGGAAAAAAGTATGGAGGTTCCTCAAAAAATTAAAACAGAACTATTTTATGACCCAGCAATTCTACTTCTGTGTACTTACCTGAAGAAATCAAAAACACAAATTAGAAGAGGCATACGCACTCCTGTGTTCATTGCAACATTATTTACAATAGCCAAGATATGGAAACAATATACACTCAATAGAATATGTTGAGTACTCAATAGTGCTCAATAGAGTACTCAATAGGAAATTGGATAAGAAAGCTGTGGCACATATTTACAATAGAATATTACTCAGCCATAAAAAAGAATGTAATCTTACCATTTGCCACAATTTAATGGACCCAGAGTATTTTATGCTAAGTGAAATAAGTCAGACAGAGATAGACAAATACCATAAAATTTAACTTACGCATACAATCTAAAAACAAAACAACAAAGAAAACATAAACAGACTCATAGATTCAGAGAATAAACTGATGGTTGTCAGATGAGAAGGGATTTGGGGGGGCTGTGCGAAAAAAGGGAAGGGATTAAGAAGTACTAATTGGTAGTTACAAAATAGTTACAAGGATGTAAAGTACAGCATAGGGAACATAGTCAGTGATATTGTAATAACTATGTATAGTGTCAGATGGGTACTAGAATTATCAGGGCATCACTTCATAAATTACATAAGTGTTTAACCACTATGCTGCACACCTGAAACTAATGTAAATAATATTGAATGCCATCTGTAATGGACAAATTAAAAAAGATGGGAAATAGCAAGTGTTGGCAAGGATATAGAGAAAAGGGAACACTGTACACTGTTGGTAGGAATGCAAACTGGTGTGGCCACAGTGGCCATACAGTCTGGAAGTTACCCCAAAATATTCAAAATAGAACCTCCATGTGATCCAAGAATCCCACATACATCATGTGGGATTATTAATACCCCCTCATATATGCATAGCCCATTAATAGCCCTGTAGAGACTTGAATACTCTTTAGAGATGGCCAAGCACTTACTTGTCTCATCCTGTCATCTTAAACACACTGCGGGGTTGACATCAGTTTTCTTATTTTATATGTGAGGACTTTAAAGTTCACTAGCGATTAACAAAGCCAGGACTAGTATCTAAGGCTTTGAACTCCAAGCCCAGTGTTCTCTGCATGTTAAGATAATTGCAGTTATCAACACCTCTTCCACAATTCTCTCACCTGGAAGAAGCCTGAGCCCAAGACAAGGAAGTTTCTATAGTGTTCTGAGAACAGCCAAGTCTGGAGAATGGCCTCAGGAAGAAGCAAGGCCCAGGCAGGGCGATAGAGCTCCTCTTGGAGCTGGGGAGACAGGCAGCTGCCTGACTCCTGTGGTGGGCACAGGTGCATAGCATGTGCTCTCTCGGAAATTCATTGAACCGGGACCTGGAAGCCTGGGTTCCAACTCAACAGGATCACTAAGTCACACTGAGCAAAACCTGGGGTCTCAATTTCTCTGTGCAAAAAAGGAGGAAGAGGCCTGGTATTCCAGGTCCTCAGAAGCTCCAAATTTGTCATCTTTTGGAGTGAATGGGTTTGCATGTGCTGCTGTGGGACCAAGAATAACCAACTAACATTATTGTCGAGAGTTTGGCTAAGCCACTCTGTCCATTTTGTTTGGCCAAATGACCAGCTGGGGGCCTTAAACTGACACTAGCCCCCTAATGCAAGAGTGTGCCTTGGGTTAACAGCTCACCGAGTCTCACAAGCAAATAGAAGTTCCTAATATAATTTCTCCAGCAGCCTTTGTGCACAACAGTCTTTCCCAGCCTGCTTACCATCCTGCCCCTTAGATAACACCCTCTCACAGTTTACCAAAACCACTGCTCTTTTTGGTTTGAACTGACAAATCCTGTCTTAGCCAGAGAACCCCAAAGCACTCCACCCAGGACCCTAATAAAGGCATGTGCCCCAGGTCCTGCCTCTGTCTCTGCGTCCTGCCTTGACCTCCCCATGTGGTCTCTCAAAGTGTGTGCTGTACTTTCTCCAGCACCCATGAGTGATAAACTTCTCTATTGCAGTTTCTCTTGCTGTCCTTTTTGAATTCACTCACCATCCCATACCCCGTATTCACTTAACAGATGTTCATTTAACTATATCCTTAACAATGAGCTACTGCCATACTTATGGACAAGAGTCTTGGCTATGACTCAGATAATTCACACATGACAATCGCTATGACTCAGATAATTCACACATGACAATCACCATGTGCCCCTCACCCAGTGTGAAGTGAAGTTATATTCAGGCCACTCACCTTCTTCCTTGGGTTGCAATTCATGGTGTTGCAGTTCTTATTCAAAACAAATATGGACACCTCAGGTTCACTCCTTCGTTTTCCACCTCAACTCAAAACCACTTTTGCCCAATAATTTCTCAAATAGTCCAAGCTCCTCACATTGCCGTTACCAAATATTGAAACACAGAATGTTAGGCAACCAGCTCCATCTCATAATCCAATAGAGGAATCACAAGACAATTTCCTCTGGATTTTTTAATAAGATTTCCACTCCTCCCTCAGTGCTTTCGAGTCTGTCTGGTTGCGTGTTTTAGTCAACTAAGAGATGACTGTTTACACGGCACTCCCAACAGCTCTGTGCCTTGCCCAGTTTCTGACATTCGCATACTTGCACTTGCTTTGTGTCCGTGGGTACTCCTGATGAGGTGCCCTGTGCCAGCATTCACATGGGGACTATAATTCCCTCATCAGATATTTATTT
>NW_028088945.1:0-1068 GCF_014824575.4 Sturnira hondurensis
AGAGCAAGGAGCTTCTTTTCCGAGAGAGAGCCGCTCACAAAATAATTCTAAAACTCATCTAAAAGGAGAAATGAACAGCAATGGCCAAGATGTTTTTTTTTTTTTTTAAAGATGCTAACCCTGATGAGAGGGGGTTTGAATAAAAAGATGCTAAGGCTACAGTTTGGCTCTCCACTTTTACTGATGCAAGAATCAGTAAGTCTGCCCTAGCTGGCGTAGCTCAGTGGATTGAGCACGGGCCTGCGAAGCAAAGGGTCGCTGGTTCGATTCCCACTCAGGGCACATGCCTGGGTTGCAGGCCAGTTCCCGGCAGGGGACACATGAGAGGCAACCACACACTGATGTTTCTCTCCCTCTCTCCTTCCCTTCTCCTCTCTCTGAAAATAAATAAATAAATAAATAAACAAACAAAATATTTAAAAAAAAGAATCAGTAGGTCTGCAAGTGGATGAACAGCCTGGAATCACAACAGTTTATACAGGAACAGAACAGCTTATTTAATAATTTCATATTTTAGACTTCCGCCAAGATGGAGGCATAGGTGGAAACACTGTGCCTTCTCCCACAGCCAAGTTTGAATACAACAAAGGTTTAGTAAACAAAGATGCAGCCAAAGAACAGAAAATTAAACTATACGGAAATCTGACTACAACCAACCGTTCAACCGGGAAGGTAAGAGGGGCGGAGCCAGCAGCGGAGCAGGGACAGGCAAGAAAGATCCCCCGACCCAGGCGTGTAGGCAGCCGGGGTAGCAGCTCGGACCCAGTGAGGGTGCGGGGCAGGCTGGCCTTGGTCACACATTCATGCATAGGTGAACCAGCAGAGGAGTGAACAGTGAGACGGACCACGCGGCCCTGGCAGCGGGAGGAGGCAGAGGGGACCACCATTGCTTTCCTTTGACCCCACCCCCACATATAGCGTCACAACCCAGCGACTGAGTGGCCCCGCCCTGGTGAACACCTAGGGCTCTGCTGCTCCTCATACGTAACAGGCACAAAGAGTCCAAAATATGGCTCAAGAACTCAAAGCCCCAGAGCTGATAACTCTAAGCGACCAAGAAATAGCCAG
>NW_028088946.1:0-1385 GCF_014824575.4 Sturnira hondurensis
GAAAAGGGAATGGACTCACATGAACAAGTATAAAGGACACATGGACAATAAGGAAGGGTGGGGGGCGGAAAGGGGAGGGAGTTGGGGAGCATGGGTCGGGGGTCGGGCAGGGTTGGGAATATAAGACAGAAACCTGTACTTGAACAAGAATTAAATAAAAATTACATAAATTAAAAAAAGAAATAAGTATAAAGGACACATGCACAAAAACTAGTTGGGGTGGAAATGGGAGGGAACTGGGGAGCGCTGGGTGCTGTGGGCTGGGTTGGGAGTAAAAGACAGAAAACTGTACTTGAACAACAATTAACATAAAATTTGAAAATGTACTCATTAAAAATTATCATCTCAAGTGTCCTCCAAGAAACATATGTCACTCTTCAAAGGAACAACTGGAAACTATTCACATAGATTTTACCAGATTAAAGAACTTTTAAAAATGGTGAAGTACCCGGGATTAGCAACAGTGGGTCATCATTACTACTCTAGTTAGGAATTAGAAAAAGGAATAGATTTTTTCAGAATGTGGGTATAAGTCTAAGAGAAAAAGGAAGGTCATTTGATAGGAGCTGTATCTTGAGTAGAGAGCGAGCCATTTCCAAACTGGCTTGTGAGGTAAAGTGGTAGAGGAATTAAAACCTTGATCTCCCTTCACTCTCTGATCTTCTGTTATCTCCTTCCATTGGCTGAACTTAACCAACAGTTAAGTTGATGACCGTTTTAGTGGTCAGGTTCTTAGGGACCAGAATCAAGTGGAAAAGATTAGAGTTGATTGTAAAGGAGCAAATGTAGCACATCCATGACACCCAACCCTTTTTGCTTTGACTATTCACTTACAACTTTGAATGGAAAGTAAAACTCTTCCCAACACAGGAAACATAAAAAGTCCCTTTAACTTCAATATCATCAATTAATTTCAGCTCAGACATACTCCCATTTCCAACCTAATTGAAATATGAACCACCAATGCTCTTCATATGAAGTAGCAGAGCGGGGTGGGGGTGGGGTGAGGATAAAGAGATAAAGAAATGGTTATATAAAATAAAACATCCACTTCAGACTAGGGTTCTACAGCTTGTTATGTGATCAAAGTTAACAATCATAACTTCTCAATCTCCATTTTGTATTCTTTTCACTTTCTGCCAATTTCTTGGCTAGTCAGAGAATATTATTCAGTTGGGTGGCTCAAACCTTAATTATCATTGGAATGAAATCTGTAATGGTTCTTTTTTGCTGTTTCCCCCATTTCTCATTGCTGTCTACTGGGCATGGGAGTAGGAGACGTTGTATTTCATGCCTTCATTTGTGTGTGGAAACCTCATTTTCTGTTACTAAGTAAGACCAAGCAGTCTACTCAGTACAGGGATCTTCCTGTTGCATCAGCCTGG
>NW_028088947.1:0-616 GCF_014824575.4 Sturnira hondurensis
GATCTTTTAATACAAAAGAAGAGAGAAAAGCAACGGTGATACTGAGTTTGAATTCACCCCCCCCAACACCCCCCCACACAGACTGCCCACTCTCCCTGAGCTCCCTAAATGGCTCAGTCAGACCTGAGCAATGGCCTTGTCCCAGAGCAGACCATGGCAGGGGCTGGTGGCCAGACACACTCTGTGGTTTCCAAGACATTGAACATGGCACACAACCTCCCAGACAGGGCTGCTTCCAGCTGGGGAAGAACTGGCCGGAATGACCCCTCCAGCCCTACCGGAATCGCAAGAGCGGCTTCCACTGTGAGTGGTGGTTGGTGTTGAGGGGACTTTCATACAGGATGTGCTTGGGCAAGACTGGGTGATGCTCCCTGCACACCCAGTTGGTGAGGCAGAGTCCCGAAGTCAAGGGTTGTTTCCAACCTTTGCTCCGTATTCGTCAAGCTGTGGCCAGGAAGACCGGGGAAGATCCCACCGCTGGCGGGACTCGGAGGTGTGGAGCTGCGGGCGGGCCCACCTTGCTCTGCATGGGCCTGGTGGGTGGAGGCAGGAGCAACGTCTGCGTCAAGCAGGAGGGACCGAGATGCTTGCCTGTGTTCGGTACCAGCCTTGTTGT
>NW_028088948.1:0-1356 GCF_014824575.4 Sturnira hondurensis
GGCCACATGGGTAACCTGGTACCTTTGGTCCCTAAGGCCAGGGTCGGTAGAACAAATGGGGAGGTCAAGGGTTGACTTATATAAAAGACTATATTGCTGGACTTCCGCCAAGATGGAGGCATAGGTGGAAACACTGTGCCTTCTCCCACAACCAAGTTTGAATACAACAAAGGTTTAGCAAACAAAGATGCAGCCAAAGAACAGAAAACTGAACTATACGGAAGTCCGACAATGATGAACCATTGGACCCGGACAGTAAGAGGGGCGGAGCCAGCAGTGGAGCAGGGTCGGGCAGGAAGGATTGATTTCCCAATCCAGGCACACAGGCAGCCAGGGTAGCAACACAGACCCAGTAAGGGTGCGGGGCAGGCTGACTGTGGTCACACATTCGCATGCAGATAAAACAGCAGAGGAGTGAGCAGTGAGATGGACTGCACGGCCCCGGCGGCAGGAGGAGGCAGAGGGGACCAACATTGCTTTCCTTTGACCCCACCCCCACATACAGCATCACAACCCAGTGACTGAGATGCCCCACCCTGGTGAACACCTAGGGCTCCACTCCTCATATGTAAAAGGCATGAACAGTCCAAAATATGGCTCAAAAAGAACTCAAAGCCCCAGAGCCGATAACTCTAAGCGACCGAGAAGTAGCGAACCTCTCAGATGCACAGTTCAAAATACTGGTGACCAGGATGCTCACAGAACTGGCTGATTATAGTCACATATTAGAGGAGTATATGAAGCCTAAACTAATTGAAATGGAGGGAAATGCACAGAAAACCAATAGTGATGGAAAGGAAACTGGGACTCAGATCAAGGGAGTGGACCGAAAGGAAGAAAAAAATGACCAAACAAAAAAGAATGAAGAAACAAGAATTCAAAAAAATGAGGAGAGGCTTAGAAACCTCCAGGACATCTTTAAATGTTCCAACATCTGAGTTATAGGGGTACCAGAAGGGGAAAAGAAACAGCCACGAGTGGAAAACTTATTTGAAGAAATAATAAAGGAGAACTTCCCCAGTCTGGCAAAGGAAATAGACTTCCAGGAAATCCAGGAAGCTCAGAGAGTCCCACAGAAGTTGGACCCAAGGAGGAACACACCAAGGCACATCATCATTACATTAGCCAAGATAAAAATGAAGGAGAGAATCCTAGAAGCAGCAAGACATAAGAGGACAGTCACCAACAAAGGAGTTCCCATCAGACTGTCAGTGGATTTCTCAAAAGAGACCTTACAGGCAAGAAGGGGCTGGAAAGAAGTACTCCAAGTCATGAAATCCAAAGACCTACAACCAAAATTGCTTTATCCAGCAAAGCTTTCATTTAGAATGGAAGGACAGATAAAGTGCTTCTCAG
>NW_028088949.1:0-3305 GCF_014824575.4 Sturnira hondurensis
AACTCTGGGTTGACCATGGATTCAGATGCTCCCAAATCTCAGGACTTCAGCAGGGTCATGGTGGACAGTCTGACAAGCTAACTGGGAAGAACCCAGAAGAGCTAGACAATCTTCTGGTCCCAGAAGATTGAGAAGAGCACCGCAGGGATCATATATTATATGATCATATATTATATATCATATATTATATCATATATTATCATATATAACCTCACAGACTGCTGAGTTACAGTGTCATCTGCTAAGATGACACTCACAGAGCCAAGACATATACACAGTCCTTGGAAATAGACCTGGATTCTCTGAGAAATCTGAAGGCTAGTCTGGAGACCAGCCTGAGAGAGATAGAGACACACTCCACCATGCTAATGGAAGAGCTCAACAAGATCCTGCTGCAGTTGGAGTCAGAGCTGGCAAGGGCAGAAGGGCAAGCCCAGGAGTAGCAGCTCTGTTGAACATCAAGGTCAAGCTGCAGGCTGAGATTACCACCTTCCACTGCCTGCTGGGAGAAGGGGAGAACTTCGATCTTTGATCTTGGTGACACCCTGGACAACAGCAATTCCATACATCTCCATCCAAAAAACCATCCCCCACAGCATGGTGGATGGGCAAAGTGGTATCTGAGATCAATGACACCAAATTTCTGAGGCATTAAGGCAGGAGAAGTAGGGCACTCCATGGATGGCAAGAGATGAATAAAAAGTTCAGAGATTATTGAAAAGAAAAGAAGGAAGGGAGGAGGGAAGGAAAGAAGGAAGGAAAGGAGGGAGGGAAGAGAATAACAAATGTTAGCAGAGATGTAGATTGTTTCTGGGAATATAAAATGGTGCAGCTATTATGGAAAAATATAAGAAAGTTCCTCAAAAAATTAAAAATACAGCTATCACATGACCCAGCAATTCTACTGCTGGGTATTTATTCAAAGGAATTAAAAAATATATTCTCCGTGAGATATTTGCACTCACTTTTCACTGCAGCATCATTCACAACAGCCAAGAGGTGGAAAACACCTAAACGCCCATTAACAGATGGATAGATAAAGCAAATGTCATGTATATGTACAATAGTATATTACTCAGGCTTTTTTTAAAGGAAGAAATCCTGTTATGTACTAAAACATGAATGAATCTTCACGACAAAATAAGCCAGTTAGAAATAGATAAATACTGCATAATTCCACTTATAGAAAATAACTAAAGTAGTCAAATTCATAGAAACAGAAAGTAAAAGGTTGCTTGCCCAGATCTAGTGGTGAGAGTGTGTGGTAACAGAGAATTGCTATTCAGTAAGTACATCAAGCAAAATGAAAGTATCATATAAATAAATAAATATATAATTAATGCTGAATAAATATTAATAATTGACTGACAAGTATAAAATGTCAAAGGTATCAGTAAAGCAAGTAATTCAGCCAAGTACCAATAATTAGTTGTTGCTGTCAATTAAACCAGCAATTAAATTCTCAGTGGTTTTTGGAAGTTGTATGATGGTATCTTAGTAGCACACTATCTTTTGTCATTGTTAATCTGTGCAGAAAGCAAGTGGTAGATCTATTACTATTATTTATTATTTACTCAAACACTTACTTTCAATTAAAACTATTTTTCATCAATTTTGTTAATGATATCAATAGTAAACCAAATATATTAATACTATGAATACTATGCAACTGTGTAGCGTTAATTAATATTATACATAGCACTAAAACATGGCTAACAACACTTTGATTTTGTTGATAGATATACAGACTGGTGCAGACATTGTGGAAAACAGCATGGAATTTCCTCAGAAAACTAAAAATAGAACTGCCTTTTGGTTCAATAATTTCACTGCTGGGATCACACCCTAAGAATTCCAAAACACCAACTCAAAAAAACCTATTCACCTCTATGTTCATAGCAGCATTATTTACAATAGCCAAGGACTGAAAACAGCCTAATTGCCTATAAGTAAATGAGTGGATCAAAAAATTGCAGTACATTTACACAATGGAATACTACACAACAGAAAGAAGGAACCCTACCCTTTTCGACAGCATGGACGAACTGGAGAGCATTATGTTAAGCGAAAGAAGTCAGGCAGTGAAAGACAAATACCATATGATCTCACCTATAAGTGGAACCTAATCAGCAAAACAAACAAACAAGCAAAAAGAACCAGAAACATGGACATATGGAAAAAACTGACAGGGGCCAGAGGAGTGGGGGGAGGGAGATAATGAGAAAAAAGGGGACATGTCCAAAGGACTTCTGGACAAGTATGGGGAGGGTATTGTCTTTGGGAGCCGAGGTTGGATGGGGCAGGGGAGAAAAACACAGGAAAAATGGAGACAAGCGTAACCAAACAATAATAAATTAAAAAATAAAAAAGTTTACATTTAAAATGTAAATATATGCATAAGCCATAGACATAGACAATAGTGTGACTATGGCCAGAGGGAGTGTGGGGTGGGGGTTGGGTGGAGTTAGGCAATGTGGGAGGGGGGAAATGGGGACATCTGTGATAGCTTCAACAAAAAAATAAAGTTAATAAAAGAAAAGAGATAAAACAAATGAGAAGACTTTTTACATGCAATAAGATTTTCTGAGGATAAATTCATATGATTAAAATTTATTTCAGTTATGATCCTTTTAACTACAACCATGTTTTATATTATATTAATTTGTAATAATTTAAAATTCAATATATAATAAAATAATTCTCTTTTTTTAAAAATATTTTATTATTTATTTATCTTCAGAGGGGAAAGGAAGGAGAGAGGAAGGAAACATCAATGTATGGTTGCTTCTCGTGCATCCCCTGCAGGGAACTGGCCCCTGCTGGAAACTGGCCTGCAACCGAAGCATGTGCCCTGACTGGGAATCGAACCGCGATCGTCTGGTTCGCAGGCCCGCGCTCAATCCACTGAGCTACACCAGCCAGGGCTTAATTCTCTTTTTGAAAAAAGGAATGCTTTGATTCTAGTACAGATTCCCCCGCTTAACTGTGTGACCTTGGGCGAAATATTTCACATTCTCTGGGCTTACTTCTCTTCCTGGGTGGATGAGGGTGAAAAACTGAGGTGCCTTTCAGGCCTAGTGCTTTTTCCTAAGTAACCTGAGTACAGCTGGGCCTTCTTGCTTCTGCCTTAATGTATATTTCCCATCAGCATACCATTCAAGTAATAAAAAGCCCACATTACAAATGCGCTGAAATATATTTTTATTCAAGTCTCTTAAAATGGCCATACATTGCATGACACAGAGCAATGTGGTCTAAAACAACTCTTTGCTACTTTTTGTTTCCAAGCATACACAGTGATTTGC
>NW_028088950.1:0-1927 GCF_014824575.4 Sturnira hondurensis
AATGGAAAACGTTCTGCCTTTTCAATAAAATCCAGTTTCTAGCTTTCACTGTCATGTGATTCATTACAATTCATTTATTTACAATTTTCACTAGGTTGTTATGGAAGTTGATGTGGTGATCTGCTGAGTGAGATCTTATTTGCTTTCCCCAATTCTAAATAAAGTTCGCAGCCAGAGTTCAGATAACCTCTGGCTATGAGGCCAGTGCAATTTCCTGGCTTGTCACGTCAGCAGGACTCAGACATCCTGAAGCCCCAGTTGGTTAAAACTCTGTCTGAAAACAGTGTATGCTCACTGGTCTGTGCAGGGCTGTGGACCAGCGGGGTCTGTGGTCTAGTCTAGGTTTGGCTGACCCTCTTCATGCATCTCTCGTTGTCCTTGAACTGAGTGAGTTGTGTTCCTCATGTGACAATGACAGGGATACAGAGGGTGAGCGGGGACACACATGGCTTCATAAGGCCTACACTCAGAACTGGCACACTGCCCTTCCACACTGTGCTATTAGACAAAGAAAGTCAGGCAGCTAAACCGAACGGCAATGAGGCAGGGGAGTGTACCTGCCCAAGTGGGGGGCGTGAAGGGAATGGCTATTTCCGAATATGAATCTGCCCAGCAGCTTGTGTCCCAAGAGCATGAGATCCCACACAGCCAGATGGAAATACGTGCCATGGTTTGTAGAAAATGTCACTTCCCGAGAGTTCTGCCACACTGGGTATAAGTCAAAGACCGGAAACTACCAGACTGAGGAAGAGGGCGCATAGACATCCTTATTCTGTTGAAGGAGTCCTGAAACTATCTTTTAAAAATACCACAGAAAGTTGAAGATATCGATATGGTTGTCTCTGAAAAATGCAGTCTGCCCAGGAACAAGGACAGGTGTTTCCAAGGAAAAGAATGCCCTTGGCAGTCAGCGCTCTGGGAGCTGCAGGGAACTCCCAGGTTCCTGCGTGGTGCTGGGCACCATTTAGTTTCCTGAAGAAATGGTTTCCTAAAAGAAATGATCTCCAGTTTTCCAGGATACAAATGTTCCCAGGACACCGAAGTCTGTACTGGATTTAAGTGACTAAGTCCCTTTCTGGGAGCATTTTACTCACTGGCTAACAGGTGTGGTGGGCAGTGCTGATGGCAACATCATTAGATCAACCTATGACCACGGGTGCTTTCCCACGTAGGTGAGGGGTCCAGCGGAGAATAGCGTGAGGCTTTTGCACACAGACTGCCTCCTTCCCTTGTAGAAACCTGGGTCACGCCACTTCACCTCTTGAAGCTCCAGTTCCTTTATTCCGAAAACAGGAATAAGAAAGAACTTGGTCTGAGGGGTAAACTGTGCTCATGCACACAAAGCATTAGCTTTGACACTTGAAAACTCCTCAGCAAACGCACACGACTTTAAAGGTGGTGGAGCCCTGTGCTGCCTTGGGATGGATGAAAAGCCAAGAAACACTGTGAGTCTGCTAGAGAGTGAATAAACATTTGTGTCCTCTGGCCCCCAATTTTATACTGAATTCCTAATGGCCCAGGCCATGTTGTCAGGAGGTGGGGTTTTGGGGAGGTGATCAGGTCATGGGAGGGGGGCCTTGTGAGCGGGATTAGTGCCCCTGTGAAAGACATCTGAGAGAGCTGCCTTCCCTCCTGGGCCACCTGAGGACTTGGAGAAAAGATGCTGTTCAGGAACCAGGAAGTGAGTCTTCATGAGGCTCCAGGTTTACTGGTGCCTTGACCTTGGGTTTGCAGCCTTCAGAACAAAGGGAAATACATTTCTGTTGTTGTGAGCCCTAGAGACGACGGTGCTGTGTTGCAGCAGCTGGAGGAGACTGTGACAGTGCCGACCTGTGGCTAACAAGTCCTGAACTGGCACCTGGAGGCCAGTCTCTGTGAGCAGGTGGAAACGTGATGCTTTCCTTAGGGCTGCCCTTGGAAGAGGAGG
>NW_028088951.1:0-1397 GCF_014824575.4 Sturnira hondurensis
TGAAGTCCTCTAAGATTTTCTTTATATATTTGGGTGCTCCTATGTTGGGTGCGTATATATTTACAATGTTTATGTCTTCTTGGTGGATTTTTCCCTTGAATATTATGAAGTGACCTTTTGGGTCTCTCTTTATGGCCCTTTTTTTAAAGTCTATTTTGTCTGATATGAGAATTGCTACGCCGGCTTTTTTTCCTTGTCTGTTTGCTTAGAAAATTTGTTTCCAGCCCTTCACTTTTAGTCTGTGATGTTCTTTTGTCCTGAGGTGGGTCTCTTGTAGGCAGCATATGTTTGGGTCATGCTTTCTTATCCATTCAGCTATTCTATGTCTTTTGATTGGAGCATTAAATTCATTTACATTTAATGTTTTTATTGATAGGTACTTATTCACTGCCATTTCTGTATCTGTGTTCCTCTCTGCCTCTCTCTTTTCCTTCCTTTCCTTAGAGCAGTCCTTTTAGCATCTCTTGCAGAGCTGGTTTGGTGGAGGCGTATTCTTTTAGACTTCTTTTGTCCTGGAAGCTCTTTATTTGGTCTTCTATCTTGATTGAGAGCCTTGCTGGGTAAAGTAGCCTTGGTTGCAGGCCTCTGGTTCTCATTACTTTGCGTATTTCTTGCCATTCTCTTTTTGCTTGGAGTGTTTCCATTGAGAACTCAGCAGCCAACCTTATTGGGGCTCCCTTGTGTGCTATTCCCTTTTTTTTTCACTTGCTGCCTTTAAAATTCTCTCTTTGTCTTGGAATTTTGCCATTTTAATGATGATGTGTCTTGAAGTGGGCCTCTTTGGGTTCCTCTTGATTGGGCCTCTCTGTGTTTCCTGGATTTGTGTGACTTTTTCTCTCATCTAATTAGGGAAGTTTACCATCACTACTTTTTCAAATAGGTTTTCTATCCCTTGTTCTTTTTCTTCTCTTTCTGGTATCCCTATTATTCAGATATTATTACATTTCATATTTTCTTGCATTTCTTTCTGAGAAGTCCTCTTCATTTTTTCTGAGCCTCTTTTTCTTTCCTTGCTCTTTCTGGGTGTTTTTTTCTACTTTGTCCTCAAACTTGCCGATCCAATCTTCTGCTTCATTGATCCTGCTTTTGATTCCTTCCACTGTGTTCTTCAGTTCAGAAATTGTACTCTTCATTTCCTCTTGACCCTTGCTGATAGCTTCTGTTTTTTTTCATGTTGATATAGTTTGCAGTGAGTTCATTGTAGTTCCCCTGTAGTTTCTGGTAGCTCATTGTGAGCTCTTTGAAGTTCCTGATAAGCAGTGCTTTGCATTCAATATCTGATAGTTGACTTCCTTCTATTTCACATAGCATTCTTTCTGAGGCTTCCTCTTTTCCTTTCATTTGGCGATTGTTTCTTTGTCTTCCAATTGTTTGTGAGACTCTTCTTGTTAGCTTCA
>NW_028088952.1:0-1051 GCF_014824575.4 Sturnira hondurensis
GCGTCTTTCTTCTTCACCTGGCCACAGGGATATCCATTCTGGCAAAGCTGCGTGGGTTTTCCCTTTCACCTGGCCAAGAGGGGGTCTGCACTCTGCTGAGACCCGTGTGTCTCTCTTTCCTAATGGCTACGGGGGGGGGTCCTAACTCTGCTGAAACCTCGTGTCTCTCCCCCAATGGCTGCCGTATCTGGGTTTAAATCCCCTGGTGCCCATCTTCCTCTGTACCCCTATTTCCGACTCCTCCCACTATCAGTTACACCTGCCAGTATTTCTGTATTATTATAAGTTTACTGGGCTGCCATTGTTAGTCTGGGCAGGTATGGTCCCATGTCCTAGAGCCAATCTCCTCCAAGCCCCCACGCAGGCGCTGTAACACAGCTGTAGGCGCTGTGATCTGCCCCCCAGGAACAGAGTTTACATTGTCTTACACATGCATCCAAGTTACCAACATCATATTATTAAACATTGTAGCTTGTTGTAGACCGCTCTGCCTGGTTCTAGGAATTGTATCTCAACCTCTTGTGGCTAAGGATGAGGGACGACCCCTGGAATGTGAGCGGACGGAGACAAAGCTTGTCTCTAGTAGCAAATGCTGCCTCAGTTTTCTCTCCCTGCCCCCAAAGCTTGGTCCAAAGTCAATGACAGGTAAGACCCCTCACAGTGGGGGACAACCCAAGCCAGTACTCAATCACTTGGGAGGCCTTCATGGAAGGACTCAGGGGGGCTGCAACATAGAGCAATGGACTCTTCCTACCCGGCCCCCTGGCTTTGACATAGCCCGAGTCCCCATGTTCTCTGGGAGAAGCACTTCCTGGCTCTAATCCCCTTAAACCTGAATACCTGCTGGGGAGAGGTTCAGCTTCTTGCCTTGCTAGAGAGTGTCCTGGGGAAAAGTCTGGCATCACAAAGACTTCCTGATAAATCTGTGAAATCTGTTCTGCTAAGAGTGCTTTCATTCATATGTTTAGGGTTCAAGCAGGAAACCCTAAAACTCTGTTCCTGACAGACTCTGGCTCATACTAAGCCCTCAGATTTCTTTGAAATGTTATCT
>NW_028088953.1:0-537 GCF_014824575.4 Sturnira hondurensis
AATCACTTCCAGAAGAGAAAAGGAGAGAAAATAATTCATTTCATAAGGTCTGGGTATTACCCTAGTACCCAAGCCAGATAGATATAAAAATATACAAAGATATATTATTCATGACCAGGCTTTCAAAAATATCCCCCAAAACAAATACAGCAATATATAAAAAAGGATAATGCATCATAAACAAGTGGATTTCATCAAAGGAATGTAAGTCTGATTCATTATTCAAAAATCAATCATAATTTTCATATTATCAAAATAAATTTTAAAAATACATGATCACCTCAATAATGCAGAAAAAGCACTTAACAAAATTTTATATACATTATTATAAAAACTATAAAACTTGGATTAGAAAAGAAAATTTTGTCTGATACTGTGCTGGTAGACACATGACTCCATATACTTATCAAGACCTTAAGAATACACCACAATAATTCAACTTTTCTCTTTGCAAATTAAAAAAAAAGTCAATCAGCATATTACATGATTCTAGATTGAAATGCAGACTGTGTCAATATCTAACCGTATGAGGAAAAT
>NW_028088954.1:0-1708 GCF_014824575.4 Sturnira hondurensis
TGAATGTTTGCACTCCCCCTAAATTTCTGTGTGATGGTATTAGGAGGTATTCAGAGGTGGGCCTGTGGGAAGTGATTGGGTCTCAAGAGTCTTGTCCTCAGGAATGGATTGGTGTTCTTATCAGAAAAACCGCTACAAAGCACTCTCCTCTTTCCACCATATGAGGATGTAGGGCAAGTCAGCCATCGACAGCCCAGAAGAGGGCCTTCACTAGAACCTGCCCATACTGGCACCGTGATTTTAGACTTCCAGCCTCCAGAACTGTGAGAAATAGATTTCTGGTGTTGGGCCACCTAGACTGTGGTATTTTGTTACAGCAGCCTGAGCTGAGATAGGATGGCTTTAAATTAAAGAGTGGTTTTCAAAATTTTGGTTGGTGAGTGATGTCGTTTTGTACAAAGAATATAATGCATTTACAGAATGAATATATTATATAAATATATAAATATTATATTATAAAACACTGTCATGTATTTATATGTCATATGCAAATATAATTTGTATAAATATACCATATATCTATTATATAACAGCTATATATTATATAGTATATATCATATAAAATATATTTTATATAATATATCAGTTCATATTATATATTTATGTATAAATACATACATATACATAAATTTATGCATATATTTATTACGTGTCCATTCGTTATATTATACATTACATAATATATATTATTATATATCATATATTATATATGATGAGTGAGTATAAAGCATTTAGTGGTGAACTTCATTAGTGGTGAACATTATCAGTGACTTTAGGCTTATATTTACAAAATCATTAAAGGTCGAGTATTTTTCAACTTTACAGTGAAAGTGATTAGTCAGAGGGATTTAGTTGCCTTCTTTGGATTGTAAGGTGTAAAGACTCACAAGTAAGGTTCACGGGGAGCGATGAGGGCGTTGAAATGAAGCCAGGCCGTCACAGGGCTCGTCCTGGCCCGAGTCTGGAGTCTGGGGGAGGATGTTGCACCTGGGGTAGCACGAGAGAGCCTGAGCTGCCGCAGCCTGTGGCTTTCCGCCCTAGTGTGCGATCGCGCATGTGACCTGGCTCCAAGTGACTGTCCTTCTGTCCCAGTGTCACTGAGCTTCCCTTCTTATTCACAGTTTGATTCCTCTGCACTCTCAGCTTGCTCGGGGTCCAGGGCGGTGCCTCGTCCCTGCTACAATACCATCTTCTGCTGCTAAGTAGTTCGGTCTTTCACCTCCCCAATTCCACAGCGAAGCACCTGATCGGCGCAGTTCATCTTTTCATCCAGCCTGTTGGGCACGATCCTGGGCCCCAGGTCGGCCAGTGGAAAAGCTTCCTTCTTCGGGTTGTCCCCGCAACTGTGGCTGAGAAATGCTGATGGATGTGACACGTTTGTTGCCCTCTTGGGAGGGCTGGGAACAGGAAAGGACCCCTTAGAAGGTGCGGCAGCAAATCTAGTATGGTCCTCTGCATGATTTTAGTTATTCCTGAAGGTTTCTCTTTCACTTTTTGATTATTCCACACTTAGAAACTGCAAAAAATAGTCCAAGAAGTTCTGTAAATTGTTTTCCCAAACTCATCGTTGTCAATATGTTCTCATTTGGGTTTTCTAACCCATCCGTGGTAAATAAAATTATGAATGCCTCCACCTCCCCTCTACCCGCTTAACTCTTCCTCCCCGCATATCTACAGGAGAGAAATGGCAAAAACAGCCGTGGGCTGG
>NW_028088955.1:0-655 GCF_014824575.4 Sturnira hondurensis
ACGGACACATGAACGGCAAGTGAACAACTAAATTCGTGAAGAAAGACGCCCCTGGGGCCCAGACGCCACCACCTGCCACTCAGATCAGCACTGCACCCCCCCCCAAGACTGGATGGGAGCCCGTGATCTCCAGGCACAACCGAGAAACTGCCACGCGGAGCGGAGCAGAGCCGCGCTCTCTGTTGAAAGCCTGCCCGGCAGCCCAGGGGAAGGCCAGGCCCCGGCTCCTGGGGGTGGAGCCCTGTCACCTGGACTGGGGACTGACCCCGCAGGCTCAGGGCTCAGCTTCCTCCTCGGCTTCCACGCCCTGCCCCCACCCCGCACTGAGGCCGCACGGGAGGGTGCGGCTCACTCGGAGAGGCATGGGAAGCCCACTTAAATGTGCCTTTTCTGCTTAAATCGCTCTGATCTTGTGGCAAGGCTTCCCCCTTACCGCCCTTTTGGCGCCTGCTGTTTCTGCACTTGTTCCAAAGCCCCATGGACACAGGGACACCAGGTACCCCAGGACCGCACCCCTGGGCACACTCGGAGAGCCGTCACTCAGGGGCCTTGGAAACTCGCCCAAGGTGAGCGAGTGCGGCTTGTCTGCCCGGGAGGAGCTCAGGATCCTCTGGACCAGGCCCGCAGCGGGCAGATGGGCGGTGCCCAGGAGCGG
>NW_028088956.1:0-1038 GCF_014824575.4 Sturnira hondurensis
CGTTTGAAAACGCCTGTTTCCAGGAACCGTGAGTGGTGCCACTGAGAGAACCCGGCATGTAGTGGCCGTTTAAGAAGCGTTAGCTAAGTACAGTGGCTTAGAATGCTGACATATGTTTGTGTCACTGCCTCGATGAAACCCTTCTTGTCCCCGGTCCTCTCTTTGAGAATCCAGCCACCTCAAACAAAGCACGGAGTGCTTGGGAAACCACAACACTTACATGTCCTACAACTGACTTATTATTATACCTTGAAGGGGAAGTGAGATCCTATGACTTAAAGATATCAACTCTGACTTAACATTAAATTACATGAGGAACTTATAAAAACCACAAATGGCCCTGGCTGGCGTGGCGCAGTGGATTGAGCGCGGGCCTGCGAACCACGAGATCGCGGTTCGATTCCCAGTCAGGGCACATGCCTGGGTTGCAGGCCAGTTCCCAGCAGGGGACTCACGAGAGGCAACCATACATTGATATTTCTCTCCCTCTCTCCTTCCCTTCCCCTCTAAAATAAATAAAAATAAAAATAATAAAAACCACAAATGCATAAATAAATAAAAAATAAAAATAATAATAATAAATAAAAACCACAAATTACGGAAACCCACCCCATAGACTAAGGAATAGGGTTTCATTAAGAATACCTTTGGGCCCTGGCTGGTGTAGCTCAGTGGACTGAGCACAGGGCTGTGAAGGGTCACCAGTTCGATTCCCAGTCAGGGCACATGCCTGGGTTGCAGGCCAGATCCCCAGTAGGGGATACATAAGAGGCAACCACACATTGAGGTTTCTCTCCCACTCTTTCTCCTTCCCTTCCCCTCTCTTTAAAAATAAATAAATAAAATAATTTTTTAAAAAAGAATACCTTTGGAAAAAGGACTCATGGAAGTGGACAACTTCTGGCAGGAGGGGAGTATAAGGGGACTAAATGCTAATGGAAAAAAAATACATAATAAAGATTAAATTAAAAATAAATTTAAAAATAAGAATGCTTTTGGTTGCTGAAATATCCTTGTAAGAACATTCAAGGTGACATT
>NW_028088957.1:0-1317 GCF_014824575.4 Sturnira hondurensis
CAGGCCACCCAGACACCGAGCTGATGTGCCCTCAGCTCTTCTCTCGCTTTCCTTCACACAATGAACACACTCACAGCTCTGACCCTGAGCCCCTCTTTCTGGGACCCAGTTCCCCTTCACAGTCACACCTAGGTGAGCTCAGGTAAAGATGCAAGACATCAAGGGGGTACAAACCCATCAGCCTCCTCATTGGCCTCCTGTGGACCCTCACACCCAGCTGAGGGGTTTCACTCTCATGCACCTGAACTTACCCGTCACAGACCCTCCCTGCACAAATCCTTTTCACATGTCTTGCCCTCATTCCAGCACATCCAGGCAGCCCCATGTAATGGTCCATGTTGTTGGAGATGAGGCTGAGCTAACCTCTCCATCCTAAGCAGAGACAACTGGTCCTACAAAGCAGACCCTTGCCAGTGCCCACCTCCCCTCCCCAGACTCACACACCTGGTTCTCCGCCACACTGTGCATGGCATGGGCGCCCCCTGAGCTCATCGGAACAGAGCACACTGTGCACCTCCTAGACCAAGAAACACAAAGAAGTCCTCCAGCACTTCTCATTCAACTCTACACACACTTTTGTTTTAGGGATTGCTTAAGATTTCATGAGAAATCTTCACAAAACAAATCGAATGCTGAGTAGCTCATCACCAGGTCTCCTATCATGTTGGAGTTTTATCACAGTTTATTATCCACAACTCCTACTACAGCCTATGCCCACAGAGTGGTATCTTCTGAAAACACCAATCTGCTCACACAGTTTTTTACTAAACTTTTTTCTGTAACCTTAAACATCAAACCCAATAGTCCCCCCAGGGAGCAGAGGCCCTGTGTGACCAGGGAACAACACACCAGGGTGACTTGCAGATCTTAGAATAATCACCCTCTTCCTGGTCCACAGTGATGTCCTCTCACACCCCTGGGCTGGTCCTGTGCTGGACAGGGCACCTGCTCAGTAAACATCAGCCAGATGTGAGAATGGAAAAAGCCTGAAGGAAACTTTGCATTTGTGCTGTCTCAGGAAAGGAAATGAATGCCCCCAGTTACGTGGGTTCCAGAAAAGGCAGAGTCAGAACTGCCACAGAAATTGGGCTGCTCCAGCCTCCTACCCAGCATCCTCTATGCTCAAGTTGAGGTGTTACCCTCGGGACTTGGGTGTCACATGAGGTGGAGACAGTGTGTGTGGGGTCTGCTGAGACTCGGATCTGGTCTGAAAAGTCCCAGAACCTGCTGTCTCCCTGACCACCCTTCAGGGAGGGCAGATTGCCGCTGAGTGGGAAACTGAGACCTGTCACATGGAGGTGCATCCGTGGGTCCGTC
>NW_028088958.1:0-1411 GCF_014824575.4 Sturnira hondurensis
AGAACACCTACTACATTAGCCATACTACCAAGAAATGGAGTCAAAGCAGCTCTACCTAATACACAGAAACAAAAACAGGGAGGCTGCCAAAATGAGGAGAGAAGGAAACATGGTCCAACTAAAAGAACAGCTCAAAACTCCTGGAAAAGAACTAAACAAAATGGAGATAAGCAATCTATCATATGCAGAGCTCAAAACGCTGGTTATATAAGGATGCTCAAGGAATTTAGTGAGGACCTCAACAGCACAAAAAAGATCCATTCAGAAATGAATGATACACTAATTGAAATAAAGAACGATTTTCAAGGAAACAACAGTAGAATAGATGAAGCCAAGAATCAACTCAATGATTTGGAACATAAGAAAGCCAAAAACAACCCCAGAACAACAAGAAAAAAAAGCCAAAACAATGAGAATAGAGTTAAGGTCAAAATCTTAAGTCAAAGTTGTTCTGAGCATAGTTAAACTTTTTAGCTTAAATTTAAATCAAATACTGAAATTTAAATGCACTCAACTTAAATAATATTAAAATTCAGTTATCTAGTTTCAGTAGACACATTTCTAAAAGATTTTATTTATTTATTTTTAGAGAAAGGGGTAGGGTGGAGAGAAACATTGATGTGGGAGAGAGACATTGAAACCCACAACCGGGGATCCGGCTTCAACCCAGACACGTGCTCAGGTGCCCTGAACGGGAATCAAACTGGTGACCTTTTGTTTTGCAGGACAATGCTCAACCCACTGAGCCACACCAATCAGGACTCGCTAGCTACATTTTACACACTTCATATAACTAGTATCTGCTGGGCTAGATTGTGCAGGTGAAGATTGTACAACTGCCACTGGATGTTAATTGCTGCATGATGCCACTGCACATGTCCTTTGTTCCCATCTTATAATTTTAAAAGTAATACGTAAAGTATACCTGTGGGCAGGAACATGTGACATTTAAGGTTTTCTGCTTCTTCCATTAAATCAAAGTTGGTTATGCTGGCTAAAGGTTAGTAAAAATTGTTGAGACTATACTGTGTATAATATTTGCAGAGAAATATGGATATGTGTATAAGGGATTATTTGGTTAGCTTGTTTATCAAGGAAATTGTTATCATTTACGAAGGGAATTTTATTTATTTTTAAAAAATATTTTAAAATAATTTTATGTATTTATTTGTAAAGAGAGGGCAAGGGAGGAAGAAAGAGGGGGAGAGAAACATCAATGCGTGGTTGCTTCTTTTTTGCCCCCTACTAAGGACTGGGCCTGCAACCCAGGCATGTGCCCTGACTGGAATTTGAAACAGAGACCCTTTGCTTTGCAGTCCAGTGCTCAATTCACTGAGCCACACCAGTCAGGGGTAAATATTTTTATTGTTATTCAAGTACAGTTGTTGCCATTTTCTCCCCAACACTCCCT
>NW_028088959.1:0-5410 GCF_014824575.4 Sturnira hondurensis
TCTGTTAGGGTTTTAATGAAGGCCTCAGCACAACAGGTGTGACTATCTAAATCACTGCTCATTCGTGATGAAGCCAACCTGCAGGCCCTCTCCCCTTCCTGGAGACCTTATGAAGGCCTGAAAGCCCCAAGCCTCTACTAACACCCTTGGTACCCCTGGCAATGAGCCCTCCATCCTTAGGTCATTCCCAGAACTTACCTCAGCATCATACACACACTTATGGCTGAAATAAATTTGTTTTAAATAGCAAGAGTCCCCTTTGACCTTTATCACTCCAGAGTCCTTTCAAAAGCTGGAGACCGAAATGTATAACAACAAAATATGTTTCCATCAGTCATATGACTTTGAAACTGAGATATATTTTTACATTTCTGGCCAGAACAGTCAGAGGGGAGGCAGGTGGCTGGATAAGAGAAGTTGAAGGGATTAGCCAAAGGGCAAATGTCCCTGAGTCCTGGACCAGATAAGGTATGTGGATGGACTGATGGGGCAGGGGGAGCTGTGTGGAGGTGGGGAAAGGGCCAAAAGTGGTGGCAAGTATAATAGCATAAGTAATAAAAAATAAAGATACTTACTAAGGGTCCGGAGCTCAGAACAGATTCTCCCTGCCCTCACCCAGGCTGTGAGGGAAGCTGGGACATGTTGAGGGCACTCTGCCTACTTGGGTGCCCCCCTCCAAAGTCCCCTTTCTTCCCAGCCCCTCCCAAAGGATCCCCCCTCTATCCCACCTTCTCCAACCCTCCTGAGCAGTGCTCTCTTCTTCCATCTTCCACTGCCATCTCAGAGCCAACCACCAGCCACCTGCAGCTAAGGCCTGAGCATGCCTGTATTCAGTCACACTGGTTGCACCCCACAGGGACAGTCCGAGGTCCCCACCTCCATCGCTGCTGCCTGACCCCTGGGCCCTGTAGAAATAGACCCACATCAGGAGAGTCAACGGATCATTGACAAAGAAGCAGAGATAATATAATAGAGAAAAAAGCTTCTTTTGACAAAGGTGCTGAAATTAGTGGCTAGACATTTCCCTGGAAACAAAATTTAAAAAGAGCATACAAAAAAATTAGAGCATATGCCCTTGACCAAAATTAATGCACAAGAGACCACACTGTGAAACAAAAGTGTAATCCTCGTGAAAGATAAACAGGAAAAAGTCTAGGTAAAGATGGGTTTGGTGACTATTTTAGATACGGCACCAAAAGCATGATCCATTAATAAAAGAAGTGATAAGTTGGACCTCACTAAAATTATTAAATTCTCTTCTGTGATGGACAAAGTCCAACTGGAAGAAAAAAATCCGCAAAGTTAAGGGCTGCCCTAACCCACACAAACCCCTCTAAAAAGTCATGAAAATGACCAAAAGTGAACAATACACTAGTACAGATAACTTACCAAAGAGGATATACAGATGGCAACTTAATTTATTAATAGGTGTCCACATACCACTAAGAAATTACATTTAAAAAAAAATGAGAGTTTATACAAATGTCTTAAAATAATTTTTAAAAAACCCTGATACACAAAATGCTGAGAATGATGTGGAAAACAGGAATTCCCATTCATTGTTGGAGGCAAAGTTAAATGGTACGGCCACTTTGGAAAAGAGTTTGGCATTTTCATACAAACTCCATAAACTGCTATAATGCGATTAACAATCCCACACCTTGCTGTAGATTCCGAAAGACTGAAAACTTATGCCCACGCTAAAACCTGTACATGGGTGGATGTTTACATCAGCTTTATCCATAAAACTTGGAAACTACAAAGATGTCCTTTAGATATCCAAAGGACATCATGTTATCACGGATTTTTGAAAAAGAAAGAAAATCTATCAAGCCATGGAAAGAGAGAAAATGTTTAAATGCCCTGGAGGTGAGAGAAGCCAGTGTGAAAAGTTATTGTGTGATTCCATTTTGGCAAAGACAAAACTACAAGAGCAAGTAAAGAAATACCAATAGGGAAGCAAGGTGTGGGGAATGGAGGAATGAAGAGGTGAGCAGGTTTTAGGGCAATCAAAATACTCTATAATACAATAGTGTGTCTCCATCCCTAAACACTTGTGGAAAACCACAGATGTGTCCATGTAGTTTCTTCTGTTCACTTTAACAAAGCACTCTGGTGGAAGATGCTAAGAGTGGAGGAGCAGTGGAGATATGAGAACTTTGTACTTTCTGCACAAATCCTGCTGTGAACCTACTTTTAAAAAAGAAAGAAAAGTACAGCAAAACAACATAAAATGACAGGGTTCAGGGAAATTAATAAAAGACAACAAGCCATACAATGACCATTTAAAGAAGGAAAAGGATGGAGAAAGTCATCCCTCACAACCCTCTTTCCTCAGCTAAAATGTAGAGTTATACTAATAAAGGGGTAGGGAATAGTAGCTGAAAAGTTGTGAATACACAAAACACAGTTCATTATTTATTTGCAGGAACTGTAAACCCAGTTTTGTTCACCCCTGTAAGTGACAGATAGATCTTAAGGTAGGAAGAATGATTGGAGATTGAAGAGATCTCTAAATCCCAGTTATCTTAAATTCTAACTAAACTAACAGTTTCAAAACAAGGCTACTTGGTGAATCTGAAAAACACAGTGAACAAACTGGTGGCAACTGACATGTACAATGAATGCTACATCATATGACATAATCTTCCAAATTATCACTGAATTGGAATTGATCATACTTTGGGCACCACACTGAGCCTCCATAAATTCCCGAGCAGTGACATCATTGAATAAAACCACATCTCTACCCAAACAGAAATTAGGCTACCAAACGGCGACAATAAGTGAAGCATAAAGTCTTCAAATGCTTGAAAATGATGCACTATGTTATTTTTTTTTAAAGCAAAACAAAAAATACTCACATCAAAGGAGAAACAGGACACAAATTTTAAAATATGGCAAATGAATGAAACCAGACAGAAGCACATTAAAAGCCATGGGAGGTGATTTCACAAAACATGTAATATTTAGGAAATGTAAACGTGGAAAGAAGAGGTGAACAATCAACCATCTAAATTTTCATGTCAAAAAATAGAAAAGAGTGAACCAAACCCAAAGAAAGAAAAAAGGATGGAAGTAGTAACGATGAAAAACAAAATACACAAAAAAGATGGAACCAAAAAATCCCCAAAGCAGTACATTGCACATTGTTAATCCTCAACTGGGGATATATTCACTGATTGTAGAGAGGAAGAAGGAGGGAGTGTGGAATACTGATGTGGAAGATAAACATCAATTGGTTGCCTTCCATATATCCCCCAAACACAGACTGAACCTGCAACCTCCGTATGTGTCCTGACTGGGGATCAAACCTGAAGCCCTGAGCCACCCAGCCAGGACATACTTTGGAAATTTCAATTAATTTGATTAACCTCCCCAAACTGGGCAAGAAAAGTACCTATTGTCAAAATCAGAGATGAAAAAGGACTGAGGGAAAGCCTTGTAAAATACTTTTTTTTTTAGTTTATCGTATACAAATCATAGCAGAGAAAATAAGATCTCCACACAGGCACTCACAAACTTTGACACTAAACTCTATGTCGAGCTTTTATATATATAATTTCCTTTATCCTCATTTTAAAGCTACAGAACCAAGGTTTTAATATTGAATCATTTAGCTAGAGCCAAAACGTAAGTATGCTTCTGGCCAAAGATTATAATGACTGCTTTCATGCTTTTGACCAGACATTCACACACCAGGCCTTACACACAGAAGAGCAGAGGTGCATTTTTCAGCATGTACAGTATAGTTCCTTTTTTGCTAGAAGCCTCAGTGACTTTTAAGGACATCTTAAAATGGTAATAGCTTATGTGATCACTTAGAAGTTATTCAGGACATGGGACTTTATATAGTATTCTGCAGTACCCCCCAAAACCAAGACTTAATGTCCTACCTGAGTCTGTTGAAAGAGGGACTGAGACTGTACCTGAAAAGCCTGGCCCTGTTGTCATCCCCTCCTACTGGAGAACCACAGGTCATAGCTGTTGCACTCCACACGGAACAGGTGTTTGCTTCTTTATCTGTTTATGTCATGGTTGTTAGAGAAGAAATTCTGATCCACTTACAGGAAATAAAATACCAGCATATGTCAGCCTTAAAAATCTGCAACTCAGGAACAGACCATCTAGCAGCCACCGTTTCAAAACCTAAAAGGAAAATAAGCTCAGAGAGTCCGAAAGATGTTGGACCCAAGAAGGAACTCACCAAGGCACATCATAATAACATTAGCCAAGATTAAAATGCAGGAGAGAATCCTAGAAGCAGCAACAGATAAGGGGACAGTCACCTACAAAGGACTTCCATCAGCCTGGCAGCGGATTTCTCAAAGAGGCCTTACAGGCTAGAAGGAGCTGGAAAGAACTCTTCCAAGTCATGAAATCAAGTGAAGAAGATGAAGAAGATGAATATTAATATTAAAACAAACTCACAACTATCAACAACCAAAGCATTAAGAAAGAAAAAAAATCGGAAACAAAAATGAACAACTATTCCCTATGCCCATCAGGCAAATGCCAATACAGGGGTTACTTACTATAGGAAAGGTGAATATCTCTCCTTTAACAGGAAGCCAACCAAAAAAATAAACCAGCAAAATATAACCAAAGGCACTGAAACACACAACAGGCAGGCAGTGAACAGAGGGGAGTGGAGAGGGAATTTCAGGGGGAAAAGGAAGGATTTACAGGTACAGATATCAAGGACAGATGGACAAAAACGAGGGGCGGGGTGGATATGGGGGGGAGGGAGGGAGAATGGGTGGGGGGTGGGCTGGGATGGGTGTAAAAGACAGAAAACGGTACTTGAACAACAATTAAATAAAAGAAGACGAAAGTGAGGGGAAATAAAGAAACCTGAAGACAGTTTCTGCCTCCCAGAGTCTTCAAAACACGAACCAAGCAGGATAGTACGGTCTGCTCAGAGGCACTTTGAAATGGCGGTTCCTTATGTTGACACAGTTTGAGAGCCTCAGCCCACAGTTTGAAGGAAACCTGCAACTTGCAGATTCCTCCCCGGCGAATCCACCTTTTCCCCTCTGAGGCCTGAAAGAGCCATTTTTTACATCCCAGTGCTTGGGTAACCTGCGTATCTTTTTGAATCATTACTGGTCTCCTGGAGCTCAACCGCCACAGGCCAACATACAACCAAGCGGCGCGGGGACATTCTGTCCCCAAAGAACGCACTGCCGGACGCCCTCAAGGCCACATGGAAAATCCAGTGTACTCAGCAGAGAGGGCTGACGAGTTCGCTGAACGCCACTTTCTCAGCTGCCCTGGGGGACTCCCTTCCTAGTGCTCCCAGGCATACACAGGCCGCCAGGTATTTTGACCCATCCCCGCCCCCACTCACCCGGGGAAACACCAGTGCTACCCTGCTCCCGCCTCCGGCCTCAGAAGTATGTGTGGGGGC
>NW_028088960.1:0-566 GCF_014824575.4 Sturnira hondurensis
CCCTCTCCCTTCCCATTTCTCTAAAAAATAAACCATTTTTTTCAAAAAATAGGTCTTTAGGACTAGAAGGAATATTGAAACAGTCATTTCTTTTTTTTAAGATTTTATTTATTTATTTATCTTTAGAGGGGAAGGAGAGAGGGAGAGAAACATCAATGTATGGTTGTCTTTTGTGTGTCTTCTGCTGGGAGTTGGCCTGCAGGGAACTAGACTACAACCCAGGCATGTGCCCTGACTGGGAATCGAACCGCGATCCTCTGGTTCACAGGCCCGCGCTCAATCCACTGAGCTACACCAGCCAGGGTTCATTTCTTAATTTTTTGTAGTTAACTTTTTTAAATGAACTGATCATTTTATTTTATAGTATTTATTTTTTAATCACCTTGCTTGGGCCTCTTTGCAACCATACGTGATTTTTCTTTCTTTATTTTAAAATTTTATAAGAACAGCCATAGTTAGGTAGCTCACTTGGTTGGAGCACATCCCGTACGCTGAAAGATTGGGGGTTTGAGCCCCAGCGAGGGGGGTCACAGGAGGCAACTGATGGATGTTTCTCTCACATCAAT
>NW_028088961.1:0-674 GCF_014824575.4 Sturnira hondurensis
AACTTCTAGGCAGTTACATCATTTTTACGCAGTGACCCACTAAGTTTTTTTTCTTATCTCCAGCCTTTACAGTTGAAATGTTCTCCAGGAATACTGCTTCGTAGTAGAAAGGAAAGCCTACGGAGCTCGAACGATACCCATCAGCTGGCACCCCTAGAAAATAATCCTGGAGATTTAGAACTAAGAAAAGCCAAGTTTGTCTGTGGAAGCATATGGATGACAGGACAGTAGGCAAAACCGTGTCCTTGGTAAAGTGGACTCTGACCCAGCCCAGGGCAGCACGGCTGGCCCAGAACCCGGGAGGCTGGGTCTGACTTCCTGCTCGCCACCCATGGACCCTCCTCACGCGAGGTGAGTCTCCATCATCCCTGGGCCTTGGGCCGTTGGCTTGCACAGGGCCAGTTCTGGGGCCTGTTTCAGTCCCGACACCCCATGCTTCTAATGCTTCCTTGAGCCCCAAGAGCACGAGGTTCCGAAGGCCCCACTCTTCCTGAAAACCTGCCGAGGTATGCCCATCCTTCAGATGTGCCGCCCCGTCAGAAAAAAGAGCGGCCGGTCTTCCTTGGCATTGGCCGTCTGGAATTCGTCACGCAGTCGGAACTGCCACTGGTCCTCCAGCTCCAGACGGACCACGGTCTGGCGGAGGGAGTTCCGGTCCTGACAGATCACGCACA
>NW_028088962.1:0-550 GCF_014824575.4 Sturnira hondurensis
CTGGCAATCTCTTGGTCACTTAGAGTTATCGGCTCTGGGACTTTGAGTTCTTGCACCATCTTTTTGGCTGTTTGTGCCTGTTACATAGCAGGATCGGAGCCCTAGGTGTTCACCAGAACAGGGCAACTCAGTCACTGGGTTGTGATGCTGTATGTGGGGGCGGGGTCAAAGAGGAGCAATGGTGTCCCGTCTGTTGCCTCCCGCCGCCACCGCCACAGGTGCCGCAGCTGCCACTGTCACCGGGGCCTGCGCGTTTCATCCCACTGCACACGAGTGTGCCGCCGTCAGCCCTCCACCACTGGGTTCGCCCTCTGGGGCCTGCGTGGTCCGTCTCACTGTGTGAGAATGTGTGACCACGGTCACTCTGCCCCACACCCTGACTGGGTCTGGGCTACTTGCGCGCCTCGGTCGGGGGATCTGTCCTGCCCGACCCAGCTCCGCTGCTGGCTCCACCCCTCTTACCGTCTCAGTTGAACGGTTCGTTGTGGTCAGACTTCCGTATTATAATTCAATTTTCTGTTCTTTGGCTGTGTCTTTGTTCTCCAAACCT
>NW_028088963.1:0-655 GCF_014824575.4 Sturnira hondurensis
CCTGGGTTGCAGGCTAGTTCCCAGCAGGGGACTCACGAGAAGCAACCATACATTGATACTTCTCTCCTCTCCTTCTCTCCTTCCTTTCCCCTCTAAAGATAAATAAATAAATAAAATCTTTTAAAAACTACCTTTTCAGGGTAATTCTTACAGTATGCTTCTAGGTAAAATGTTTGATTAATCTATAGAGATCCTTGTAAGCAATATGTCATAACTATAAAAGGTAAATAAATCATAACTACAGACAAATCCCCTTGGCACACGAGAAACCAAAGGCATCAAAAGAATCTCCAAAAAAATAAGTCAGTGGATCAAATAAAATTTGAAGAAACTGTTGTTCAGTTGTTTGGAACACTGTCCTAAAAAGCAAGAGACCTCTGGTTTGATTCCAGTTCGGGGGCTTATGTATGAGAGGCAACTGATCAATGTTTCTCTCTCACATCAAAGTTTCACCCCCTGTTTCTCTCCCGCCATTCACCTCTCTCTAAAAATAAATAAAATCTTTTTTAAAAAGTGAAAAGGTATACTAACAGTCAACTTCACGTCGAACTTGTTATTTGTAAATGTTTATGGAAAGAAAACATTTCTTTTTTTTGCATTATTTTTATTTATTTATTTATTTTTAAAATATATTTTATTGATTATACCATTACAG
>NW_028088964.1:0-1826 GCF_014824575.4 Sturnira hondurensis
ATACTTCCTACCAGCCGTGTGCCCTTGGCTGGCCCTCAACCTGTCTAAGCACCAATTTTATCTTCTCTAACAGGATGGCAGTGATCATTGCTTGTGTAAGTGCTGGGGGTCAGGAGGGAAGGTCTCTCTAGGGCCCAGGGTCCTTGGCAGTGTGTGACCCACACTTCACCAGGCCATCTTGGTGACAGCAACCAGCCTTCCTTCTATCCCTCAGTAGTAGAAACACTTGCAAGCTAAGGTCCAGATACCTCCCTGGAGGTTAAAGGATTTATTGGTGGAGTGAAGAGGGCAGGAGATCAGCTCTCGGGAGAGCAGGAGACTATGGCTGCCACGTCCCTAGCTATCTTTGTTTCCCTCTCTGGCCTCTGGGCATGGGGGGTGGGGCTGCTGGAACCTAGCCTTGATGGTCAGCCACGGTGGTCAACTTGTTGGCACCTATCTGCACACTCCCTCTGTTATTACACAGGGCTCTTGTTTTCTGCAGGGATTCTGATGGCACGGTTCTTTCGTTAACTATCTCTATGGAGATAGAGGTGGAAATGGAGACTCTGTGAGTCTGAGGACACACAGAGCTGAGTTCAGGCTTCCCCTCCTTCTCTCCCTTTCCTTCCTTCCTTCCTTCCTTCCTGCCTTCCTTCCTGCCTGCCTGCCTTCCTGCCTTCCTGCCTTCCTGCCTTCCTGCCTTCCTTCCTTCCTGCCTTCCTTCCTTCCTTCCTTCCTGCCTTCCTTCCTTCCTGCCTTCCTGCCTTCCTGCCTTCCTGCCTTCCTTCCTTCCTGCCTTCCTTCCTTCCTTCCTTCCTTTTTTTTCCCCTTTCCTTTTCAAACCCTTGTGTTGAGGGCTAACTTTCAGTACATCGCAGTGCAATGGTTTATCGCCAGGTTCCCCACCAACGTGAGTGGGGAAGGAACCAGGGACCAGGAGACCAGGGGACCCGGGTCCTACACCCGGGCACTGTGCAGGGTTCTGGATGTCAGCTTTTTCACAAAAAGAATTGAGTGTAANCCTTCCTGCCTTCCTTCCTTCCTGCCTTCCTGCCTTCCTGCCTTCCTGCCTTCCTTCCTTCCTGCCTTCCTGCCTTCCCTCCTCTACTTCTTTTGACCACAGATCACATTGGGACACCTTGACATTTTCTCTCTGGGTTTCTGCCACCGAGGATAGGGATATGGATTGAAGGGCTGGCCTTCACTAACCTCCGAAACAAAGTTGGTTCACTTTTACTCAGCACTTGCTGTATAGCTGGGTGCTTTTATACACAGCCACGAATTTAGTCCTTAGCATGGCCCATATACGTACTTATTATCCCTATTTTGCAGATGTGGGGTCACAGGGTGGGTTCTCTGGGAAGCAGCCTTGCAGATGGAGTTTAGAGTTCAGGATGGTTAGGAAGTGCCTTAGGGATTAACACCTGTGGAAGGGAGAGGACAGAAGCAGGACCAGGCAGAGGGAGAAGGTGAGCTGCAACGCAGGCTGAATGTCAACCTCAGCTGCCCTCGTGGGGAGCTTTGGAGTCAGAGTTCTTGCTCATGGGCCAAAGTGGCCAGGGCCTTCATATTTCCACCTTGACCTGTCAATGGAGTGAGCATCTTTAGGCAGGGTGCGACCTCAGGTGAGGTAGCTCTGAGACAATATCAGGAGGGCCCGACTGCTGAAGGCTGTTCGCCAATGATACTCCCAGCAGCTGGAGGCATGTCCTCCCTTAAAGGAGAATCTGAGCGGCACATACAGCATTCATCCACGAGGAAACTGAGGCTGGAGAAGGTTAAGGGACCCGTTGAGGACAGAACTGGTAAGGGGCTGTGCTGGATACCTGCTCCCAGGTGGTGCC
>NW_028088965.1:0-581 GCF_014824575.4 Sturnira hondurensis
GTGGCACCCGCCGTGGTGATCCTGTCCTGGGCACCCGGAGCCTTGGAGTCGCCGCAGTGGGACTGGACGGAATGGGGAGCGTGGCCTTCCTCTGAGTGGGGTGTGCCTCCTCGTTTGCTAGATCCTGGTGTTTCTGTGAGCTCGCACCGAAAGAGCGGGCTCTGCTTCCCCTCAGATCTCTGCCTCTGCAGCCCAGCCCCTCTCCCTGGCCAGGCTGTGCCGTGTTCGGTCTCACCTCGCAATCATTCAGACGCCTCCCCTGCTCCCTGATTCTAAAGGCGAGAGTGTCCTTAGCCTTTAGCATCTGCGTACAAAGCACACGGAGGGACAGACAATACGGCCGGCGTTCGGTTAGGTGTCAGCCCACACCCAGGAGGCGGGGGAGGAATAACATGGAAGCTGGTTTTGGCAGCAGGGGGGGGGGTTGGAGGAGGGGATGACAGCCGGAGAGGGAAGTGACCCCCACTAACCTGCAGGTAGAGCTTGTTCAGGTGCACAGAGGGGAGTGTGCCTGAGGAATTTAGACGTACTCGGAATGGAGACCTGATGAGGCTGCGAGACTCCGTGGCCTCCGTGGGTCC
>NW_028088966.1:0-1446 GCF_014824575.4 Sturnira hondurensis
TATGTTTTCCCATACAGTTGGTTGTCTTTTTATTTTAATGCTGTTTTCTTTATCCATGCAGAAGCTTTTTATTTTGATGAGATCCCATTTGTTTATTCTTTCCTTTCTATTCCTTGCTCTAGGGGACATATCAGTAAAAATGTTGCTGCATGAAATATCTGAGACTTTCATGCCAATGTTCTCTTTTAGGGCTTTAATGGTGTCAGGGGTTATATTTAAGTCTTTTATCCACCTTGAATTTATTTTGGTGTATGGTGTAAGTGGGTGCTCAAGTCATTTTTTTGCATGTAGCTGTCCAGTTCTCCCAACACCATTTGTTGAAGATGCTATCTTTACCCCATTTTATGTTACTGCCCTCTTTGTCAAATATTAATTGACTGTAGAGAGTTGAGTTTATTTCTGGGTTCTCTATTCTGTTCCATTGGTCTATGTGCCTGTTTTTATGCCAGTACCAGGCTGTTTTGATTACAGTGGCCTTGTAATACAGTTTGATATCAGGTATTGTGATCCCTCCTACTTTGTTCTTCTTTCTTAACATTGCAGCTGCTATTCAGGGTCGTTTATGGTTCCATATAAATTTTTGAAGTGTTTGTTCTATGCCTGTGAAATATGCCACTGGTACGTTAATAGGTATTGCATTGAGTCTGTAAATTGCTTTAGGTAGTATGGACATTTTGATGATATTAATTCTTCCAATCCATGATCACGATATATGTTTCCATTTATTTGTGTCTTCCTTGATTTCTTTCTTCAGTGTTGTGTAGTTTTCTGCATACAGGTCTTTTACCTCCTTGGTTAGGTTTATTTCTAGGTATTTTACTTTTATTTTTGCTATATCGAATGGGATTTTTTTCTTGATTTCTGCTTCTGCTGATTCATTGTTAGTATACAAAAATGCCTTTGGTTTCTGGATATTGACTTTGTATCCCACTGTTTTGCCAAATTCATTTATTAGTTCCAGCAGTTTTCTGTTAGAGTCTATAGGATTTTCCATGTATACTACCATGTCATCTGCAAACAATGACAGTTTTGTTTCCTCCTTTCCAATTTGAATGCCTTTTATTTCCTTTTCTTGCCTAATCGCTGAGGCTAAAACTTCCAATACTATATTAAATAGAAGTGGTGAAAGTGGACAACCTTGTCTTGTTCCTGATCATAGTGGAAAAGCTTTCAGTTTTTGCCCATTGAGTATATTGTTGGCTCTAAGGCTTTCATATATGGCCTTTATTATACTGAGGAATGCTCCCTCTATTCCCACTTTGCTGAGTACCTTTATCATAAATGGGTGTTATACCTTATCAAAAGCTTTTTCTGCATCTATTGATATGATCATGTGGTTTTTGTCTTTGCTTTTGTTATGTGAGGTAACATAAAATGGGGTAAAGATAGCATCTTCAACAAATGGTGTTGGGAGAACTGGACAGCTACATGCAAAAAAATGAAACT
>NW_028088967.1:0-2137 GCF_014824575.4 Sturnira hondurensis
GTTAAGTTGATGGTCTTGTTACCAAACAGAAGTCCAAGGGGGGAGGGCAATACTTGGCCCACTGAGGGATGCCAAAAACTGCTACAGAAAACAGGGGCCCCTCCCAAGGATGGTATACTAAAATCTACTGCGTTCTTCTGTCTGCTGCCAATTGGAAAGACATCTCTCAATGCCGAAGATTTGTGAAAGGAAACAAAATGTTTACTTAATGCTATTCAGGCCTAATGTCTTCATTAAAATATCAAAGTCTTTAAGGGTATACACCTACACACACACACACACACACACACACACACAGAGCACTTCCTTCTCCCACTGTCTCAACTCCGGGTACTATAAATCAGGAAAAGAGCACATGTCCGTTTTTCAGGTCGCTGGTATCGTCAGCTGTGTTGACTGTCTAAGGCAGGATCTCCAGTTAATCCAAAGTCATGCGGTACCTTCTCAGGGTCCACGGGCAAGAGTTCTTTGTACCAAGTTCCAGTCAAAGTCTCTTCTGCTTTCCAGGCCACTCCGCCAAAGGGAGCGCCCCAAAGCCGCATGGGCCTCTTCTATGGAAGCTGCAGGGGTCCACACTCCACCAAAAGCACGTGTCTTTCTTCTTCACCCAGCTGCAGGGATCTCCATTCTAGCAAAGCTGCGTGGTTTTCCCTTTTCACGTGGGCAAGAGGGGACCCTTACTCTGCTGAAGCCACATGGCTCTCCCTCTAATGGCTGCCATGCCTGGGTTTAAATCCCCCGTGCCCATCTTCCTCTGTACCCCTATTTCCGACTCCTCCCATGCTCAGTTACACCTGCCAGTATTTTTGTATTATTACAAGTTTACTGGGCTGCCATTGTTAGCCTGGGCAGGTATGACCCCTAGTCCTAGAGCCAATCTTCTCCAAGCTCCCACGCAGGCACTGTAACTCAGGGGACCTGCCCCCAGTTACATCTTGGGGGGGAAGTGACTTCATTCCCCTAGCTCCAGGCCTGGCCACAGCCATTTAACATATCCAAGTGATCTGCCAAAGGCAATAGATATCTTAAATGACTATGCCATGGATTAGCTACAAGGCTATGGCTGTACAAAACAGCCCTACATGTTCCTGCTCCATGTGTCCCTTCCCCCAACTCATACCAGTGAGGGGGAAAGGGGTGAGGACATCTTATATGTCTCCCCAGTATTCCTATACACTTTGAATTCTGTACACCATTCCAAATCTTTTTTGGGCATCCCCTCTTCGCTGCACCCTGTATCAGTCTAGTTTCATTTTTTTGCATGTCCTTGTCCAGATCTCCCAACACCATTCACTGAAGAGGCTATTTTTACTCCATGTTATGCTCCTGCCACTTTTGTCAAATATTAATTGACCATATTGACATGGTTTTATTTCTGGGCTCATTAATCTGTTCCATCGGTCTGTTCTTATGCCTGGACCAGACTGTTTTGATTACAGTGGGCTATTAATATACATTGATATCAGGTATTGTGATCTCTCCTACTTTGTTCTTCTGTCTCAAAATTGCTGAGGCTCTTTGGGGTAGTTAATAATTCCATATAAATTATAGAAATGTTTGTTCTATATCTGTGAAAAATGTCATTGATATTTAGATAGGGATTGTGTTGAATCTGTAGATTGCTTTGGGTAGCATGAACATTTTAATGATGAATTCTTCCAATCCATGAACATGGTATACACTTACACTTATTTGTGCCTTCCTTAATTTATTTCTTTAATATTCTGTAGTTTTCTGAGTACAGGTGTTTTACTTCCTTGGTTAAGTTTATTCCTAAGTTTTCATTTTTCTTGTTACTATAGTAAATGGAATTTTTTTTCTAATTTCTTTTTATGATATTTCAGTGTTGATGTACAAAAACGCCTTTGATTTTTGAATGTGGACTTTGTATCCTGCTGTTTTCCCAAATTCATTTATTAGGTCTAGTAGTTTTATTTGTGGAGTCTATAGGGTCTTCTATGTACACTACCATTTAAATTACTGATTACATAAGTGATTGATTTTTGTGACCTTAAGAATTTCCATAGGCAAAAAAAGTTACTGGAATTTTTAAGAGTGATGATATGATGAAATAAGACCTATTTATATTACTGGATTATATATATATATATATATATATATATTTCTAGTTACTTAA
>NW_028088968.1:0-610 GCF_014824575.4 Sturnira hondurensis
CTTATATCATCACATATTGGGCTGGTTCATGACTGTAGGATATATAAAATTTTAGAGGGTACATACATACATACATACATACCTATATATCTACATATTTATATTTTGTCTATAAATGGGTATGAGAAAGGGTGAGTTCACTTAAGAAAATAAAGCTCATTGTGAGAAATTTAAAAGAAAAAGAATATTTAATCAGAGTCTAAGGAAGACACTGGAATGGACTGTGGAAGAGAAAAGTTGACCATGGGGCTTCTTTTAATTCTCAGGACATAAATAAGTTCTGGTGTTAAAATTGCCGTGTTTCTCAGCAAACATTCATTCTGTCACTGTAATATGAACTGCTTCAAAGGAGTTGCCCTTCCTGACTCATACACTGCAGCATCTTCATTATTCAGGTAAGTGCCAGGTCCTGTTTCTCAGTGTTCTCAGTACATAGGCTGGATGCTAATCACACACTGCGCAATGGAGCCGGTGCAAAGTGTCATGGGAGGGTACCGAAATGAATCTTCGTTTCTTTGCTCCATGAGCTTTTGGTCGAATAGAAGAGTTTACTGTGGCGATGCTATTGTCTATTTTAAATTTGCTTTGTATGTCATTTTATAGAGCAAGA
>NW_028088969.1:0-803 GCF_014824575.4 Sturnira hondurensis
CAATAACTAAGGTGAGGGGCGGAAATGGGAGGGAGGTGGGGAGCACTGGGGGCGGGCAGGGCTGGGAATATAAGACAGAAAACTGTACTTGAACAAGAATTAAATAAAAACTAAAAAAAGATAATCCTAGGACTTCAACTCTGCTAGCCAAAATTTTTTTAGAATTTTCTTTCTGGTAGTAACTATGCTTAATTTGTTCCAGAATCACTCTGTTGGAGAAGTATCTGTATAGCTACTAGGTGACAGGCACCACAGCTGCAACAAACAATAGAGATGGTTTCTGTTTTCTTGGAGTAGAGTCAGAGGACTGGAAGTGAGTATACCTTTAGCCTTCCTACCCAGGGAGAAATTGAGTAAAGAATAACAGCCAGCGTGGCCCGTTGCCTTACAGAAGACTTGGGGGTTAAACAATCAGGCAGTGGGCCACTATGTCCTGCGCTTCACTCTTGTTACTGCTCTCTGCGTGTTCTTTCAGAATGATCTTGCCTATTCCATGGCCTCAACTACTTTCTGTATGCTGGCAGCCATTTCTATCTTTTCTTTTCTTTCTTTTTTCTTAAAGCTAGACTTTTTAAAAATTACTTTTGTTTATAGATAATTGGAATAGTTATCTATAAATAATGGGAATTGGATAATTCCAAGGCTGGAATCAAAGATAAATAGAAGGCACAACAGTTTTGCTCTGGTATTTTGTTATTCAAATTGTGATGGTGGTTTTAGTATTTTGTTTGTGTGTTTTTTTAAATATATTTTATTGATTATACCATTACAGTTATTCTATTCCCCCCCTTCATTCCCCTCCA
>NW_028088970.1:0-1643 GCF_014824575.4 Sturnira hondurensis
TTGGTTTGCTTTTGTTTTAGGAGTGGTTGTTAATAACTGTGAGTTTGCTGTCTTTCACTGTTCATATTTTTATCTTCTTTTTCCCTTTAGATAAGTCCCTTTAAGATTTCATATAATAAAGGCTTGGTGATGATGAACTCCTTGAATTTGATCTTATCTGAGAAGCACATTATCTGTCTTTCCATTCTAAATGAAAACTTTGCTGGATAAAGCAATCTTGGCTGTAGGTGTTTGGATTTCATGACTTGGAATACTTCTTTCCAGCCCCGTCTTGCCTGTAAGGTCTCTTTTGAGAAATCCGCTGACAGTCTGATGGGCACTCCTTTGTAGGTGACTGTCCCCTTATCTCTTGCTGCATAATCTTAAGTGTTTATATCACTGAAATAAGGAAGATTGGGAATAAATTAGCTATTTATTTTTAAACAAATTTCTAATAAATGGTCATAAAAAATGAAGAAAAGGAAGTGAGAATAGAAAGAAAGCAAAGGAGAAAACAATGTGAGGTTGGAATTCAAAGCAGAACTGGTAAATAAATCCAGGAGCTGGTTCTTGTGTGTGTGTGGTGAGAGATAGAAGTACCAATAAAAAACAAAATTAGTAAAATAAATGACCAGCTAGCTAAATCAATGAAAACACAGAGAAAGCACATCTATAAAACGTATGAAGTAGACATGGAAAATAAACATAACATATTGTCTATAAAAATAATTTTAGAGTCACTTGTATAAATACACTGTCCTGAAAATCGGGGTAAAAAAGATTCAAGAAAACTTGAATTAGCTCTGGCTGGTGTGGCTCAGTGGACTGAGTGCCGGCCTGTGAACCAAACAGTCACTGGGTTGATTCTCAGTCAGAGCACATGCTTGGGTTGAGGGCTAGGTCCCCAGTAGGGGTGCATGAGAGGCAACCACACACTGATGTTTCTCTCCCTCTCATTCCCTCTGTCTAAAAAAAAATTAATTAATTGATTGATTTAAAAAAGAAAATTTGAATTAATCAATGTAAGCTCTAGTGGAGGTATGTCGTCTAACCACCAGCCAGCCTCTACCCGAGGGTCCCTTTTTTCTAGTAGGGGTCAGTACCGAGGAGGATTTATGTCAATCCTGAGCAGGTCACTCGGCATTTACTGGCCAGCACTTTGTGCTTCTCCTCACTATTTCCAGGTCCGTTTGTTGATGGTCACATCCTGGAACTTTGGGACATGGTCTCCTTGCTAGATGCTGGACCCTCTATGGGCTCCCATGAAAGGGGGAATATAGGGTAAGTGACAATTCAATTTATACTGCTGTTGCGTTATCCTTTACAATATCACACAAGCATGTATAGGATTATCAGATTTTATTGTGGCGTTGGGGTACTAGACAGAATTGCAACTATGAAAGGGAAAATTTTAAACTGCTAATATGCCTTTTTAAAGATTTTATTTATTTATTTATCTTTAGATGGGAAGGAGAGAGGGAGAGAAACATCAGTGTATGGTTGCCTTTTGTGCGTCCCCTGCTGGGAGTTGGCCTGCAGGGAACCTGGCCTGCAACCCAGGCATGTGCACTGATTGGGAATCGAACCGCAATTGTGTGGTTCACAGGCCTGCGCTCAATCCACCGAGCTACACCAGCCAGGGCTCGATCTATTTTATGCTCAGC
>NW_028088971.1:0-662 GCF_014824575.4 Sturnira hondurensis
CCCTGACAGGGAATCGAATCAGTGAGTGTTAAATACTGTTTGTTATTAGTGCGAAAATAAAATGAAGGACAGGGCACCTCAGCAAACTCCAATAATTTATTGTAAATGATATTTTTTAGTAGTTATACTAAAGGAATGGCATATTACTCTAGTTAAATCAGCAGGTAACAATAATTAACAGTTAAGAACTAACCTCTTCAGCAGACACTGTGAAGTGTCTACATGAGTCACAGTAATCCACCAAGCTGGTATTCATACCCCGTGTTTGGGTGTCAAAGACTTAAGTAGGAGATAAGTAAGTGGCCCAAACTGTATAACTTGCAGATGGTGGAGTTGACTCCAGATTCCCTGCTCTTTATACTTTGCCATTGTGCTTTCCATAAAAATACTAAGATTTTTGAGATGAAGAGGAACATTTGGGTGAGAACTTTGAGGCCCAGTGGTATCAAGTGTTTTGTGACAAGTCACGAAAGTTGTTAAGGACCAAATGAAATCTGGAAGTCCGAATCTCAGAATCAGTCCAATTATTTCGGTTATCACATGGGTTCAAGATTGTATTTCTTTTTTTTAAATATATTTTATTGATTATACCATTACAGTTGTTCTATTCCCCCCCCCCTTCATTCCCCTCCACCCGCACACTCCTTCCCCCACTATTCTCC
>NW_028088972.1:0-1174 GCF_014824575.4 Sturnira hondurensis
CGTGCAGTGGGACGAAACGCGTGGGCCCGGTGACGGCAGCAACTGCAGCACCGGTGAGGGCCCTGGCGGCAGGCGGTGGACAGGACCCCATAGTCCCTCTTTGACCCCGCCCCCACATACAGCATCACAACCCAGCGACGTAGTTGCCCTGCAATACCAGTGAGAGCCATTGTCCCTCTTTGACCCTGCCCCCACATACAACGTCACAACCCAGCGGCTTAGTTGCCCTGTTCTAGTGAACACTTTAGGGCTCTGATCCTGCTATGGAACAGGCACGAACAACCCGAAAGATGGCGCAAGAAGAACTCAAAGTCCCAGAGCCAATAACTCTAAGCGACCAAGAAATTGCCAGCCTCTCAGAAGGCCAATTTAAGACACTATTTATCAGGATGCTCACAGAACTGGTAGATTATAGTCACAAATTAGAGGAACAAAGTCACAAATTAGAGGAACATATGAAGGCTAAACTAATTGAANGGGACTCAAATCAATGGAATGGACCAGAAGGAAGAACAAAACATCCAACCAGAAAGGAATGAAGAAATGAGAATTCAAAAAAATGAGGAGATGCTTAGGAACTTCCAGGACATCTTTAAACGTTCCAACATCCGAATTATTGGGGTACCAGAAGGGGGAAAGAAACAGCCACGAGTGGAAAACTTATTTGAACAAATAATAAAGGAGAACTTCCCCAATCTGGCAAAGGAAATAGACTTCTTGGAAATCCAGGAAGCTCAGAGAGTGCCAAAGAAGTTGGACCCAAGAAGGAACACACCAAGGCACATCATCATTACATTAGCCAAGACCAAAATGAAGGAGAGAATCCTAGAAGCATCAAGGGATAAGGGGACAGTCACCTACAAAGGAGTACCCATCAGACTGTCAGCGGATTTCTCAAAAGAGACCTTACAGGCAAGAAGGGGCTGGAAAGAAGTATTCCAAGTCATGAAATCCAAAGACCTACACCCAAGGTTGCTTTATCCAGCAAAACTTTCGTTTAGAATGGAAGGACAGATAAAGTGCTTCTCAGGTAAGGTCAAGTTCAAGGAGTTCATCATCACCAAGCCCTTATTCTATGAAATGCTAAAGGGACTTATCTAAGAAAAAGAAGATGAAAAATAGGAACAGTGAAAGGACAGCAAACACACAGTTATTAACAACCACACCTAGAACA
>NW_028088973.1:0-1305 GCF_014824575.4 Sturnira hondurensis
TGGAATTGCATATTTGCCATCACGAAACCTGAAAACAGTTTCACAAACCCCTCCCCGGGTGCCCAACAACTTCTTTTTTAATGCCCAGGTGAGAAATACTACCCACTAGGGGGACCTTTGTTTGGGAACCTGGACTGGAGAAACTGTACACGTCTTCCGAGACTGCTTTTCCAAGCTAGGTTTAGGCTTTCCAGTCTTGGAGAATTCAACAGGACCCAGGAGAAGCCTACTTACAGGCCGAAAGACCTGAACTCCATTGCCCCTCAAAATACTCCCAAGGCTCTCTAGTTGTTACCGAAGTCCTAGGCTAGCCAGGCCACTTCCCAGGAGAATTTCGGGCCCGAAAACTTAAAACAGCACCGAAAAGCCTACTTCTTAGCAGAAGACCCTGCCACTTACTCCCAAACGCCAACTCCTCGCGGCTGCCTAGTTTTCTCTTAACTACCGAGTGAAAAAATCTCCTCTGCGGTGGATCTGGGCTTGGAAAACCAGACTTGGCAAAGCGTTCCAGGTTACAAAGCCTACTTTTCCAAGGCCGGCTTTGCTTTTCCAGTCTTGGAAATGTGAACACCGCCCTGGAGATGCCTAATGACAATCCCCAAATCCAGCAACACGCTCCACAGACCGCTACTCACCAGGCGCTCTAGGTGGGAACTCCCAGGCTAGAAAGTCTACTTTGGAGCTTGATTTCAGCCCGGAAAACTTAGCGCAGCAGTGGAGAGGCCTAGTAAGCGTGCGAAAAACCTGCCACGAATGCCACAAACAGCAACTCGCCAGGCAGGGTAATTTTCTCTTAACTACCAGGTGAGAAATTCTCCTCCAGAGAGGGATCTGGGCTTGGGAAACTAGACTTGCAAAACTGTTCCAGATTTCCAAGTCTAGTTTTCCAAGCCCAGTTTGGCTCTTCACCTCTTGAAAATACTCCCACCGCACTGGAGAAGCGAGGTCACCATCCCCAAAAACCTGCAACCCATTCCACAAACACCTTCTCCCAAGGCTGTCTGGTTTCTTCTGCACCCCGAGGCTAGGAAGGCTTCTTTTGAGGTGCACCTGAGGTTGGAGAACGTCAACGGCACGGGAATTGCATATTGACCGTCGCGAAACCTGAAAGCAGTTTCTCAAACCCCTTGCCCGCGTGCCCAAGAACTTCTTTTTTAACGCCCAGGGGAGAAATCCTCCCCACTAGGGGGACCTGTGCTTGGCAAACTGGACTGGAGAAACTGTACACGTCTTCCAAGTCTGCTTTTCCAAGCTCGGTTTTGGATTTTTAGTCTTGGAGACTTCCACACGACCCCGGAGAAGCCT
>NW_028088974.1:0-637 GCF_014824575.4 Sturnira hondurensis
CCCAGGAACCAGGATGAAAATCCTTTAATGCCTCCTCCAGACTTGATTACTTGTGGGAGCCCACCAGGCCGCAGGGGACCAAGGACAGAGTCCCCCACTGTGAGAATGGTGGAGGAACTTGGTTTCTGGTCCCTGGAGCCGGCGGGTATCTTGACATCTTCCGGACCTTCCCCTTCTCAGCCTTGAGGGCAAGGACAAGGTCTTGGCATATGCGTCATGTTCCCAGATAGTGATAGTCATGAGAACATCTTGCCCTCTTGATATCTTTCGGGAATGTACAAACTTTTGTAAAACAGCATTGTTCTCAGGCCACTGCAGTTCTGCATATAAGCCAGCAGTTCCTTGAATAAAGTTGCCATTTGCCAGCAGAGCACTCGGTCCTCTCCATTCTTTTCAGTCCCTCGCCTCACCTCGCGACCACCTTGCTGCCGCGGGCGGCGGCAATTACTTTTCCTTCTGAATGCTGATTCAGTATTCCCTTCCCCATCCCTACCACACTGATCGCAGATTCTGGCTCTTATTTTCTCTGGTTTGGAATATTGTAGGAACCAGATTCCAGTTGGTTCTTTTCAAACCATCTGTGACTTTGCATGATCCATGAGCAACTCTGATTAAGTTACCTGCTTAACATCTTTCA
>NW_028088975.1:0-524 GCF_014824575.4 Sturnira hondurensis
GATGGTTTCAATGTTACTTTAAGTTGGATGTTGTCCTAGATTTATTGCACTCAGAGCCCAAATCTTCTTATTTCTCTGAATCTGATCTCTCTGCCCTCCCCATTGACACTGAGCCTAGCCTTGGGCCTTGCTTTTGCCAATGAGAAAATATCAGACTCGACACAAGCGGAGGTTTGCAGACCTTTGAGTTGCCTCCTCCCCACTTTTCACTTCGCCACCATCAGGACAACAAGCTTTCACGAGCCTGGCGGACAATGTGGAGGAAAGTCCCGATGTCCCAGGTAAGCTGTCCTGGACCAGCCCGCCCAAGCGATCAGCCCGTCGACAGCAGACCCATGAACAAGCCCAGCCAAGATCTGCTAGATCAGCAAAACAACCCAGACATGGATTCATGAGAAATAACAAATGGCTGTTTTAAGCCAGTGAGTTCTTTGGTGGTTTATGATTTAGCAATAGGTGTCTGAGACTAAATTAGGGTTCCTGTACCTGATTTCAATATGGGTGGGTGTTCACCCAACACCAAC
>NW_028088976.1:0-1116 GCF_014824575.4 Sturnira hondurensis
GGAGGTTTGGGTCTGGGCTCACAATTACTTCCCCTCACTGTGTCTCTTGCACAGTAATACATGGCGGTGTCCTCACTTCTCAGGTTTTTCATTTGGAGGTAGATCTCGTTCTTGCCATTGTCTCTAGAGATGGTGAATTGGCCTTTCACAGAGTTGGCATAGTATGTGCTATCACTATTACTAATGTATGAGACCCACTCCAGCCCCTTCCCTGGAGCCTGGCTGATCCAGCTCATCTAGTAGCTACTGAAGGTGAATCCAGAGGCTGCACAGGAGAGTCTCAGAGAGACCCCCCCGCCCGACCAGGCTTCACCAGGCCTCTCTCAGACTCCACCAGCTTCACTTCACACTGGACACCTGCAAACACAAAGATACCAGGTCAGGTAATACTCGCCTGCCCACTTTATCTTTCAGATGTATCCACTCACATACTCAGTGTCTCTCATTCTTTAGAGATTACCTGTTAAAACAGCAACAAAGAAAACCCAGATGAACCCAAACTCCACGGTGAGTGAGTGGTCTGTATTCTGTCCTGAGCAGAAACTGAGAACACGTGGGAATCCTGGGCTGGTTTCCTGTCCCAGAGCTGCAGGGTTGGGTCTCAGCTGCTTTTCATGAGCAGAGGAGTCCTATTTGCATGTCCTCCTACTATATAGGGAGCTCTGGGACTGCATGATGACATTAAGGACATGTTCTCAGAGTGTTACAAGTTTTAGAGTGCATGTCTGTTAAAAATTACTCACCACATTTGAGGCTGTGTCATGCCCACTAACCCAAATGCTCCATGATATGCATACATAACCTAGGAGAGTAAACGTCCATAAAGCACAGGTATTCAAAATGATATATGCCTTTGAAAATCTCAAATAATGAACACACCTAGGAAATTCAATACCCAGGGCAACAGGGAGCATTAAAAGTGCAAGGGGATACTGTTCACGTCACAGGGAGTTCCATCTGTCCTATTTCTTCTACAAAGCAATCAGAGTATGAGCCCAGAACACAGTGTGACCCTATAGCACGTGGACCCAGGGTTGGGGGAGGCGCAGCATCTGGGTTGTTCGTTGGGAGACAAGAGTGTGAACCTCCCAGAAAAGTGGGCAGAAATTCTGGGAT
>NW_028088977.1:0-972 GCF_014824575.4 Sturnira hondurensis
GTCGCTTAGAGTTATTGGCTCTAGGACTTTGAGTTCTTCTTGTGCCATCTTTTGGGTTGTTTGTGCCTGTTCCATAGCAGGATCAGAGCCCTAAAGTGTTCACTAGAACAGGGCAACTAAGTCGCTGGGTTGTGACGCTCTATGTGGGGGCCCGGTCAAAGGTCAAAGAGGGACTCTGGCGTCCCGTCTGCTGCCTGCCGCCCCGGCCCTCACCGGTGCCGAAGGGCAACTAAGTCGCTGGGTTGTGATGCTGTATGTGGGGGCGGGGTCAAAGAGGGACTCTGGCGTCCTGTCCGTCGCCTACCGCCATGGCCCTCACCGGTGCCGCAGTTGCTGTCGTCACCTGGCCCACGCGTTTCGTCCCACTGCTCACGAGTGTGCCACCGCCGTCAGCCCTCGCCCCCTGGGGCCTGCGTGGTCTGTCTCACTGTGCGCGAATATGCGCCCGCGGTCTGCCCCGCACCCCAACTGGTTCCCGTCTGCCTGCGCGCCTGGGTCGGGGGCCCTGTCCTGCCCGACCCTGCTCGCTGCTGGCTCCGCCCCTCTTACCGTCCCCGTTGAACGGTTAGATGTAGTCGGACTTCCGTATAATTCAACTTTCTGTCCTTTGGTTGTGTCTTTGTTTCTCCAAACCTTTGTTGTATTCAAACTTGGTTGTGGGAGAAGGCACAGTGTTTCCACCTATGCCTCCATCTTGGCGGAAGTCCTGTTTAGTTTCAATGTATTGTGAAATTTCCAGTTTTCCTCTTGTTCTTGATTCTAGTTTTGTTTAATTGTGCTCAGAAAAAACACTTGATATGAAGTCAATTTTAAACTTGTTAAGACTTTCTTTGTGGCCCAACACATGCTCTGTCCCAGAGACTGTTCCACATGTCTTGAGAAGAATGTGCATTCTGGGGCTGCTGAGCGGATGCTCTGTATATGTCTGTTAGGTTGATTTGATCTGTAGTGTTATTTGGGTTTACTGTTTCC
>NW_028088978.1:0-1124 GCF_014824575.4 Sturnira hondurensis
ATTCTCAAGAACATACTGTGGAGTGCTGGCTTCGGCAGCACATATTCTAAAACTGGAACGATATGGAGAAGATTAACGTGTCCCCAGTGCAAGGATGACATGCAAATTCGTGGCATGTTACACATTACAAAGAGAGAGAGAGAGAGAGACAGAAAGAAAGAAAGGAAGAAAGGAAGGAAGGAAGGAAGGAAGAAAGAAGGAACTGTGGAATAAAAAGGGTTTCTATGGGAAGTAACCTCACAGGGTGATCTGATCATAAACTTCTAATTGGGCAGGTCATGGTGTTCAAGCCCCAGGCGTGTAACTTCAGTTACTCAAAGGTTTATCTTTGCCTTAAGCTAGTCCTGCCCATTGTTTCTGTGCATCTAAATTAACACACCTTTGCAAAGTCCCCTCTCAGACCCCTCTTTCTGAAGCATGAGAGCACATAATCTTAACGAGGCTGTAGTCCACTCCTCACCTTGCTTCCTCCCACCTTCGTGTAACCTTCCTTATGTTTCCTCCACAATTTCAAATGCATAAAAGAAACTACAAAACTTATTCTTGCTACCCGGCATATGTTGTCAGTTTGGCTCAAATTAACTCAGAAAAAAATGTCTACAGGTTTCAACATTTGTTAGTCGACAGTACTTTTTACTCTGATGTTACCAGACTAAAGGGGCTATTTGCCTGTGTGCACCAAAGCCCAGTAAGACAGGAACAGGGGTTTACAGCAGAGAAAGTAAAGGTTTATTTTGAGGAAGTCAGGGTGTTTTTAGGAAGTAACCTATGCCCACAGACAGGTGAGCTCTGCTCAAAGACCTGGCTCTGAAGGCTTCCAGTGGACGGGTTATATTGGGGGGCGGGGGGGGGGGGGACCAGGAATCGTGCTGACTAAGGGAGTTAGGGTTGTGGTCAGGATCATGGTCTCCACTGCCTGGATGGTGCTGGGATGGGGGTAGTTCATCGGTGCATCTTGTCCTCATGTCAGCCATGGAGTCACTCCATCTGGTTTCCTACTTTTCTGGATCTGGAGCAGAAACACCACTGAGGCCTAGATGTTATCTCTAGTTGGACAGAAACTCTGCCTCCGAGGTTAACAGACCCAAGGCTTTGTTCCTATGATTATCTGATGCTGATCAGAA
>NW_028088979.1:0-627 GCF_014824575.4 Sturnira hondurensis
CTGGGAACTGGCCTGCATCCCAGGCATGTGCCCTGACTGGGAATCGAACTGCGATTGTCTGGTTCACAGGCTCATGCTCAATCCACTGAGCTACAACAGCCAAGGCCTAACATTGAAACTTTAAATATTTTTCCATGTTTATATACTTATTCCTTTGCACACATTAGTATAAAATCTTCTGCCAAAACCAGTTCTTAGGATATTCACTTCTATTATAATAACTGAATAAAATGAAGAGAATCTTAGAATATTTTTTAAATATATGTATTTTATTGATTGTACCATTACAGTTGTTGTTCTATTCCCCCCTTCATTCCCCTCCACCCGCACACTCCCTCCCCCACCATTCTCACCCCCTTAGTTTATAACCACGTGTCTCAAGTTCTTTAGATTTTATATTTCCCATACTATTCTTGCCCTCCCCCCTATCTATTTTCTACCTACTGTCTATGCCATTTTCTGTACCTTCTCCCCACCTCTCCTCCTTCCACTCCCCTGTTGCTAACCCTCCATGTGTTCTTCATTTCTATGGTTCCATTCATGATCTAGCTGTCCTCTTGGTTTGCTTTTGTTTTAGGTGTGGTTTTAATAACTGTGTGTTTGCTGTCCTTTCACTGTTAATATTTT
>NW_028088980.1:0-1217 GCF_014824575.4 Sturnira hondurensis
ATGTTGTCCACAAGCACACAGCTCAGATCTGCGCCCAGCCCTGTCCACCTCCACCCTCTTAACCTTCATGTGCAGCCCCTGGAATGTGAAAGGGGCTTACAGATGTGTCATGAATGACTTCACAAGACAAGTGGACATCTGAGGTGTTTAGGAAGTGAGGCCGTCACCCCTGGTTCTAGACCCCCCTAAAGCCACACAGGAGACACTCGCAACAGCGCAATCACTTCTCTCCATCCAGGGTTGTCGTCACCTGCAGCCACTGAGTTTCCCTTCTTACAACAAACACCAAAGGAAGTTTGCCTTCCTTGGCCAGATGCTCAGTTGGTTGGAGCATTGTTCCATTACTGAAATGTTGAGGGTTTGATCCTCTTGGTCAGGACATGTATGAGAGAAACATCAATGTTTCTCTCTCTCTCCCCCTTCCCTCTCTGTAAAAGCAATGGGGAAAAAATGCCCTTGGGGGAGGATGAAGAAAAAGAAAGGGCCCTAGCTGGTGTAGCTCAGTGGATTGAGCGCGGGCCTGCGAAACAAAGGATCGCAGTTCGATTCCCAGTCAGGGCACATGCCTGGGTTGCAGGCTAGTTCCCAGCAGCGGACACTTGATACATTGTGTGTCCCCGGCAGAGGCAACCACACATTGATATTTCTCTCCCTCTCTCCTTCCCTTCCCCTCTAAAGATAAATTAAAAAATCTTAAAAAAATAAAGAAAGGAGGCAGGTCAGCGCCTGGGCCAACAATGCTTTAGGAGACTTGGACTCTTTTGTCCTTGTTCGATTTGATCTGAAGATGACACAGGAACAGGACCTGCAGAGAACAATCCCCATCCAGTCTGAATTCCCTCAGCGGGGCTCCTGGAATGAGATCAGAGCTTGCCCTTGGCCATTCCTGTTAGGTTGGAGTCATTCAAAAACACCAGACAGACACAGTGAGCTAAGTTGCAGGGTTTATTAGTGGATAAAGAGGGACCAACCAAAGGAGATTGGGATTCACTCGGTTGTTCTTAGGGCAGGGTTTTTAAGCACAAAACCCCACAAAGGGTAACTGATAGGGATGTCAGAGTCTGATCAGCTAGAGCTGGTGGCTGGGTGCTGTTTCTGCTGACCATTTTTCTTGGTACATCTACTCAGCCTCAGGTTAAAGTCGCATCCTGTTACACTGGGTAGATCGACCCCAGACCCCAATCTTAGCTGAGCATCTGTTCGTCCTGGGTAGGGTC
>NW_028088981.1:0-5547 GCF_014824575.4 Sturnira hondurensis
CAGCACCCAACCCGCTGGCTGGAGCCACACCAGCCAGGGCTATTTCTTGATTCCTTACGCCTTACCCAATGCCACACCTAGATATTCCGCATCACTCAGAGGATTCCCAGTAACTTGCTATTGAATGACTGAATAAATGAATGAGTGTATCAATGTAACTGTCATTCAGTGAGCATTTACTATATCCAGGCTCTGTGTAATGTCTCATCTCATCCTCACGAGTTTTATGAGAGACACATTCTTACTGTCACCCTCTCATTTTACAGAAGGGGAAGGAGAGACTCAATGAGCAGCACTCACACCTGGAACATACGTCCATGCCAGACTCCAGAAAGGTATGGGCATATACAGGGGAATAACGAAGGAATAGTGCCAGCTTCCCCAACTCATCCCATGATGACACCCACTAGCTCATGCCCTCACCTTCTCTCTCTCTCTCTCTTTCTATGTGTGTGTGTGTCTCTTTCTCCATGGCTTTCTCTCTCTCTGTCTCCCTCTCTGTCTCTCTCTGTCTGTCTCTGTCTTCAAAGATGTAATGATGATGGAAACACCTAGAAGATATTTGGAAGGTAAATGTAAAAACTTTAGGGGTCTGAAACTCTCAAAACTTATGCACAAATATGTACGACTACTTGGAGGGAGCCCAAAGCTTCAATGAGACTCAAAAAATTTAGTGACCCCCAAACTATTAGGCAGCTTCCATCTATGAGGACACAGGAGATAGAGAAAACTTTGTGTGGACCCCAGCTTTCCTGCTGATGTCCCAGCTGTGTGGCTGTGGACAGAGCCTTCCCCAAGCTAAACCTCACTGTCCTTGCCTCTGAGATGGGAATAGCATCTCACCTAGCCCACAGGGTTGTTGCAAGTGACACCTGGTGATTTCCACAACAACATAGGTAAATCCTAGCCACATGATTCTGAATGAAGAAACTAAGTTCATGAATTTACGGGAAAGCATGTTGTCCTGCAGTACACTGAAGACAACAGGAACAAAATCCCACATACTGCAGCTGCCACATATGTTAGAAACTCCCTCTGTTGAAAGCAAAGGTAATGACAAGCCCAAGACTCAAGAATGTAGTCACCATACTTGTGGGTAAGGGGTGGAGATGGGATTGAAAAGCAAGAAGCAGTTGAAAGTTACTATCAGTGTTCCAATTCTCCCACTGGGGAGTGGATTCATGGTGTGGATTACATTATTAATACATACATACATACATACATACATGCATACATACATAATCAAACGTGAAATCATACCTGGAAAGTAGTGATGCACAACCTAGTAAATACTCCAAAGTGTCAGCTATCACATATAGCACAATGATGTTCATTATTGGTAAGCACTCTACCTGGCCTCCTGCTCTCGTTCCCTCCTCCCCATTGTCCTGGCACTGGCATGAACCAGCATTTCCTTTCTTTCGTTGACAGAGAAGAAACCTACTTCATGCCACTGTCCCCTATTCTCTCTCTTCCAGGGATAGGCAGGCACCCAGGAACTGAACAGAAGGTAGCAGAAGATGTAAAATTCTACACCCATGGCTCATACACAGACATGTTCATGTGTATTTGCCCAATCCAGAGAGTGACCACCCACTTCCCACTGAGCAAGACACCTCCAAATATCTGACCACCATCCACCATGTTTCAACTATATGCCTCTAACCCACCACTCTTTACACACACCCCTGCCCTGAGCCTGGAAAGATGCCTTCCTTACTCCTTCTGGTGAACAATCCCTAAGTACAGAGACAGAGAGCTAGCCTCAGAACCTATCCACCTCCATCTCACCTTCAGGAAGGATTTGAGTAGACCTCTTCTACCCATCTGCAGAATGTTCCCCAAGAAGGGCAGAGAACGGGGGCCTGGCGGAAGATGGCCATGTGCCTTTGGGTGGCTCCTGGCCAGAAGAATCAAGAGTCCTGAGAGGAGAGCAAGGAGAAGGAGGACACTGAGCTCCATGCTCCCAGTCTGACTGCCTTCCAGTTTACTGAAGTCTCAGCCTGGGCCTTTTATCCTGAGCCTGCCTCCCCACGCAGTTATGTAACTTCATCTGCTCCCTGCCTTCTCTCTATCATTGCCCAAGAGCATGAATTTCATAGACAGGTTCAGTGGAGAGCATTATGTTAAATGAAATAAGCCAGGTGGTCAGGGACAAATACCACATAATCTCACCTTTAAGTGAAACCTAATCAACAAAACAAACATGTAAGCAAAATATAACCAGAGACATTGAAATCACGAACAATCTGACAGTAACCAGAGGGGAGGTGGAAGGGAGTAATGGGCTGACAGGGGGAAAGTGCTTTCAGGAACAACTATAAAGGATACATGGACACAACCAAGGGGTGGTGAAACAGGGGAGGGAGATGGGGGGTACATACAGACAACTGTACTTGGAAAACAATAAAATGATTTTTAAAAAATAAAATAAAATAAAATAAAACTTGTGTTAAAATTTTTTTTAAAAAGAGACTTTCTAAGGGGCCCATACCTCCTGCTCGGAATCCTGCTCACTCCCTACCCCAGCACCCATTCTGCACATTTTGGCACAGTTACTGTGATAATTACCTAGGTCAACATGAGTGCTTATGCTTATTTTTGTTAGGATGGATAAACAGGCACTTTGGCCTTGAGTGTTTATGCTTGCATGTTTCTTCAAGTGTACTTGCATCTGTGAGTGTGCTTTTTATTAAAAATCTGTGATTTTTATTAATGAAGAGATGTTTATATTTTTGTAAAAATGCTGATGAGTTTCTTTGTATGAGTCTAAGTGTGCTGATGGATATATTTTTGCATATGTACAGGTTTTTATGTGTTTATATGGACTTATATGAACAGGGGTGTTTGCTTTTTCACAGAGGTGGTGGTATGTGCTCTTGTGAATAAGACTGTGTACACTTGTATGTTTGTGCATCTCCCTGTCCCTGTGTTTTTAGGGTCTTCATGTGCTCAGTGTCTATCTCCAGACCCCCTTCCTTCACCCTCCTTTCTGTGGCAGCCACAGGTGGGAGTGATGAGAGAAACATGGAGTGTGGAGAGACTCAGAACTGGTGAGACTCAGAGGTGGAGGGGGTTGGTGGAGAAAGAGAGACTGAGACCTGGAAGAGGGCACATTTAGGTCCATTGCATCTCTGACTGAACTGACCAGTGCTGGCCCTTCCCTTTCTGCCTTTGGCTCTGTCTTCGCTGTGCAGGATGTTTCTTGGGTCCTCTCTGATAATCTGTGTGTGTGTGTCTCTATCTCTTGTAATCTCTCTTTGTCTCAGTGTCCCTGTTTCCCCCTTTTACTCTAAGCCCCAGATGTGCAGAGACTGTGTCCAGTTTGATTGATGTCCACCAAGCTGGTGACTGTCTCCATCATTGCTCAGAGCCTCTGGCAGGCTCACTCCCCAGTTTCCAGATATGTGAATGAGTGTATCCATGTGCACCAGTGGTGGTCTGGGCCTGGCTTTTCACCTCCCTCTGGGTCTTTCCTTTTGGCAATGGGTGGAGGCCAGACAGCACCATTCCTGATATGTTAGGTCAACCACTTGCAGGACCCAGAACCCTGACCCTGACAATTGAATCATACACCTCTGACACAGGAGGAGGGAACAGAAAATGTTGACCTCTTGAATTCAAGTGTGGAACCTGCACTTTACAACCTTGGAGAGGTGCCAACATGGACTATGACCCAGGTCCTTGCTCCTACTGTGCTGCATAATCTGCACCAAGCTTAGGTCCTCATTCCACCCTCAGGAATCACTGACAAAGAGGTATGAAATGCTTTACACAGAGTTAGGCACTGAATCCAACCCTCTGAGGTAGGTATCATTGTCATCTCCACTTTATAGATGGGGGAGTGAAGCATAGAGCAGTTGAGGGTTTTACACAAAGTCACACAGTGGGTTAGAGCTGCATCGTCCAATATGGTAGACATTTGTCACATGTGACTACTTATAATATGGCTACTATTGATGCTGGTCATAGTGTGCTGAACTAATACTCAATTGTCACTCAGCTGAGTAATTGGAAACTTCTAAATACATTTGGAAAAACTTGCATAGGTAAACCTACTTTTTCAGCTGTAAACTTCATGAAATGTAAATACAGATCAAGTGTTTCTGGAGAAAATTGGGTTCTGATTAAGATGCAATATAAGTGCAAAATACAAAACAGATTATAAGGACATAAAGAAAAAAACATATAATGAAAAGCTAGGGCAGAAACAGGAAGAAACCCAGAGACCATGAGAAATGAAGAAATAGACAAGGGATATAATATAGAGATGAAGGCATAAAAGGGGAAGGACAAACAGAGAGAGAACAAGGGAGCGAGAAAGAGAGGCAGTGCTACAAAGTCACAGGAGGAGAGAGGTGCTGCAGGGGCACAGGCATGGCTGGAACCTGCCCAAGAGGTTGTTTTTATATATGCAAGTGTGTTTGTATTACTTGTTAACAGCTTTACTGAAGTATAATTAACATACAATAAACAACATGTACTAAAAGTGTAAAATTTGACCAATTGTGACATACTCTACACTGGTGAAACCATCATCTCAAATAAAATAATAAACATACCCATCACCACAAAAGTTTCCTCATGTCTCCTATAATTCCTCCCTTCCCTATTTTCAACTCCCACCCTAGGCAACCACTGATCTGCTGTTTGTCACTAGAGATGAGCTGGCACTGTCTGAACTTATATTAGTGGAATTATACAGTATGTATTCTCTTTTTTTGTCTACTATCTTCCACTCAGTGTAATTATTTTGAAGTCTGTAGTAGACAGAATAATGGCCTACCCAAAGTGCCCATGTCCTAATCTGCAAAACCTGGAAATACTACCTGACATAGTAAAATGGATTTTGTAGATAGAATTAAATTAAGGATCCCAAATTAAGGATTCGGGAAGATAATCCTGAGTTATCCAAGTAGGAGAATGTTATCATCAAAAATCTTTATAAGAAGGCAAGTAGAGTCATACCTCAGTACTGGCTGGCTTCAGAATAAGCTTGAAATAAGAATATAGATGAAATGCACCACCAAATAAGCAACAATGAATAAACATCTTCGAAGTGGGGCTGAAGAATAAGGGGCAAAGAGGAAGAACATTTTAAGATATGTAAATTCCAGTGTTTAATAGGGCAAGGATCTAATATGCTTGGTATTTTCAGCGCCCATTTCGATGTTTGGGTCTTTGGAGAAACCGAGAACAACACTGTGTCATGAACAACTGTGTTCGGTGTTTTAATTGGGTCAGCAAAGATTCATGTGTTGAAGTCCTACCCCTGAGGACTCGGAAAGTGACATTATTAGGACACAGAATTTTTATAGAGATATTTATGTTAAGCTGAGGTCATTGAGGTAGGCCCCAATACAAAATGAATGATCTTATAAAAGAAGAAACTTTGGGCACAAATGTGCACACAGAGAGAATGGCATGTGAAGATAAAGGCAGAGATCAGGGTGCTGCTTCTACTGTGAGAATCCATTTTGTTTATGTCACACAGCTTGGGGTACATTTTTATGGCAGACAAAGCAAACTAATACAAATTGGGATGAC
>NW_028088982.1:0-2012 GCF_014824575.4 Sturnira hondurensis
GATGCCTATCCTCACCTCGAGGGACCCCTAGACCCTGCTGTGGCCGGACCGCGGCAGGGAGGGAAAGGAAAAAGTGAGGGAGAGAAATATCAATGTGTGTTTGCTTCTTGTACACCCCCCCGCCCGACCAAGGATATGGCCCGCAAACCCAGGCATGTGCCCTGACTAACAATCAAACTGGCGACCCTTTGGTTCATGGGTTGGCACTCAGTCCACCGAGCCGCACCAGCCAGAGTTCAACACCGTTTTTTAAATAGACTGTCTTTACCCCATTGTATATCATTCCTCTTTTGTCAAATATTAGTTCACTGTATAGGTATCAGTTTATTTCTGAGCTCTCTATTTTGATTCATTGATCTATATGCCTGTTCTTATGCCAGTATCATGCTGTTTTGATTACTATGGCCTTGTAGAATATTTTGATATCAGGTAATGCGATTCCTCCAACTTTGTTCTTCTTTCTCAAGATTGCTGTGCCTATTTGGTGTTTTTTATGCTTTGATATAAGTTTTTGAATTGTTGTTTTAGCTCTGTGAAGAATGCTATAGATAAGGATTGCATTGCATCTATGGATTGCCCTGGGTAGTATGAAGTTTTTAATGATGCTCATTCTTCCTGTCTATGAATACAATGTATGCTTTCGTTTTTTGTACCCTCTTCAAATTCTTTCCTCAATGTCTTATAATTTTCTAATTATAGGTCCTTTACTTATTTCGTAGCTTTCCTTTGAAGTGTGCGCTTTAGACTACCAATATCAGCATTATCTGTTAGCTTTTTTTTAGCAATTTAAGAGATAGGGCATATATTGGTCAAAGGGTACAAAATTTAGTCCTGCAAGATGACTAAAAAACAAACTGACAGTAACCAGAGGGGAGGTAGGAAGAGATAATGGGGGGAAAGGGGGAAATGGCTGTCAAGGAGCATGTATAAAAGACACATGCAGAAAGCCAAAGAGGGGTAGGATTGAGAGTGGAATGTGGGAATTGCTAGGGTAGGGGAGAGTAGGGGGTGGAAATGAAGACAAGTGTACCCGAACAACAACAATAAAAAATTTCTGAAGATTGAATGTACTGTAGTGTGACTACAGAGAACAAAAACTCCTATACACTTGAAATTTTCTACAGGGTAGATCATAAGTGTTCTAATCACATGCACAAAGAAAGAACAAAATTGTAAGTATGCTTTATTTCAATGATTATAAAGTATTTTAACTCACAACCTTGAGGCAATAAGTTTTTGTGTAATTTCCTATTTTTGTAGGAAGAAATATAGTAGTTCACTTAATATTAAACTCATCAAAACCCAATATTGACTTCGCTTGTCATATTTCTATAATTAATCTACCTTCCAGAATCAAGTTTTGATGAACTAACTTAAAAGGCTGCACAGACTTTTTAAATTAAGAACACTGCAAAAGCCATTCATTCTTCTGAAGTTATATTATATGAAATCAATGAGTAAATAAGCAACTCTTAACAGATTAACTTTAAAGCACAATGTGAAATCTTAATTTTCCTCAACATTATCAAATTCTAGTGGGGAAGCTGGGAGGAGAGTGGTGATGAGGCAACTCTTGGATTGAAAAACAAAACACATTAGGTATAACCTTCTGTGAAGTTTCTCATTGGACAGAACAGAGAACACCTGCAGTCTCTCTGAAAACATTACTAGCTGCACAAGAAGGAGACTTTGCCCCTGAGAAGTCTTCCCAAGGCTCCTTTCATGTCCTTGTTCCGAAGGCTATAAATGAAGGGGTTCAGGAGGGGAGTCACCACTGTGTACATGACAGCAGCAGCTGTGTCCTCTTGTACTGAGTTGGAGGATGAGGATGAGGGGCACAGATAAGCCCTGATCACCGTCCCAAAGAACAGGGCAATGACAACAAGGTGGGACCCACATGTAGAGAAGGCCTTGTACCTTCCCTTGGCAGAGGGGACCCTCAGGATGGCTAAAAAGATGCGGATGTAAGAAACCAGGATGAGCATAAAGGGCATTAAAATGACTGCTCCCCC
>NW_028088983.1:0-532 GCF_014824575.4 Sturnira hondurensis
GAACCATCATTGCACACAGACACACAGCACTGAGGAGCGATTTCCTTGGATGCACACTCCGAGTCAAGGTTTCTCTTGGTCTCTGGGATGAGCCATAATAAACAAGTACATTTCCTAGTATCAAGAGGCTCATTATGTGAAAAACAAAAACAAAAACAAAAACAAAAAAACAAGTGCATTTTTTAAAATACACCTCGAATAAATAAACTTAATTTTGGAGTTGCCTTTGCTTGCCGATGGAAGTAACATTGTATTAAAAAGTGTTTTCTCCTAAGGAGGGTGCCTGGGTCTCCCTGACAACTTTAGCCCTTTATTTCCTAAATGTAACCTTAGAGTAACCAATCAGAAATTGTAACCAATGTAACCTTAATGTAACCAATCAGAAATTGCCTGTTTTGTGTGCATAATTAACATTTTAATCAGTACTAATAAAGGTAAAATTGCTATTAAGATCGTGTTTACAAGTTAAATTAGGAACGGCCCTTATTTTAAAAAGTGAACACTGTTCCTAGTGAACAACCCCACACATCAG
>NW_028088984.1:0-832 GCF_014824575.4 Sturnira hondurensis
CTGTATGGAAGTCAAACACCAAGGAGATGAAGTATACAAATTCATCCAGACCGGTAAGCAGTGCAGGGGCTAGCAGGGGAGCAGAGATAGGTTGAAATGAAAAGCAAGGACACCTGGTGCAAAAAGCACTCTGGCTTGTAGGTCGTGGCAGGCAACCTCTGGGCGACGGGTGACAATGGGCAGATGAAGTGGGATGGTGATTGTGAAGTGAGGCACTGCACACATGGCTGCTGATTGGGTAGCCCCACATTCACATGTACATAAAAGAGGAAAAACTGCGGAGTGAGACACATGGGCAACCCAGGTCCCAGTACCAGAAAATAAAGGCTGAAAACACCGAATGAAAACACCTGTGGAGATTGAGGTGCAGGGAGAGACTCCCAGTCTCACAGGAGTGTTCGTTGCAGAGACCTACAGTGTCCTAGAACATACAAAAGCCCACCCAACACGGAATCAGCACCAGAAGACACCAAGTTTTCGGAGGAAGCGGCAGAAGGGACTGAGATCCCACAGAGAGCAGAGGACGCGCCACTGCTTCCTCTCGGACCCCTCTGCCACATACAGCACGACACCCCAAAAACTGGGCTGCCCCACCCTAGAGAACACCTAAGACTCCTCTCCTTATATGTAACAGGTGCAAGGAGACCAAAAAATGACTCAATCGAAAGAACAGATCAAAGCGCCAGAGCTAATAGAACTAAGAGACCAAGAGATAGCCAACCTACCAGATGCAGAGTTCAAAGCACTGGTGATGAGGATGCTCACAGAACTGGTTGATTCTGGTTGCAAATTAGATGAAAGAAATGAAGGCTACGCTAAGAGAAAAGAAGAA
>NW_028088985.1:0-504 GCF_014824575.4 Sturnira hondurensis
ATACTGAACAGACATAATGCCTCTTTGCTTTCTTTATGCGATTCAACCTCTTTAGAATGCCTTTCTTCCCTCCACCTTTCATTTCTCCACCCTTCAAGTACTACTCATTCTTTAAAACTCGGCACAAGTGCTACCTCCTTCTGGATCACTCCTGCCTTCCACAGCTACCCAATACCTTGTTTTCACCTGTGTAATATCAGTACTGGAGTTCAACAGTGAGCTCTGTTACCTACCAGCCATGACATTGTAAGCACATTGTCCCAGACTGACTTTCTTCATCTCCAAGACTGGGGCGGAAAAAGTTCTGATTACTTATTGTTGGGAGAAATAAATGAGACAAAGTACATGAATTGATATAAAGCCTGGCACATACAAAGTGCCTAATACGTGATGATGATGAGAGTGATGATTGGCATTATTAGTTGTATCTCAGTTAACTATAAACTGCCATCCCAATAGAATAAAAGTACTTTGAAGGTAGGGCCAATGTCTAATTCTCATCAT
>NW_028088986.1:0-2186 GCF_014824575.4 Sturnira hondurensis
AGAGGGCCCCCCATGATTCAGCTCACTTTTCCTCCCCAGCACTGGGCTCCGAGCCCCACATCAAATTGAAGGGCTATGAGGCTGGAGGGGTCCGCGTGAACTGCACGTCTGCCGGCTGGTACCCGCCACCCCAAATCGAGTGGAGAGATGCCAGGGGACAGAGAATTTCCGACGAGGTGGTCACAGAGGCTGTGGACCCCCAGGGCCTTTATGCAGCCTCAGCCTCTGTGGTCCTGGAAGAAGACTCTGGGGAGGAGGTCTCCTGTGTCATCAGAAACCCCCTGCTGGGCCAGGAGAGGTCAGCCTGGCTTTCCATCCCAGGTGAGTGCCCTGCCCTCTGCCCTGGGCTCCTGGGTGCCCCTGGGGGAGGGGCAGTGGTCTGCTGCTGGCCTGGGTCCCTGGGGGGCACAGAGGGCACAGGGACCTGGGGCTCCTTCTCCTGAAGTGGTTTATGTCACAGACCCCTTCTGAGCACTTCCTGTTGCCCCACACGGTGCCAGGCATGGGACTTGGAGACAGATGGTAAAGACCAGCAAGCACACTGGGAGGGGGAATAATAGGTACAACCCGAATCTCAATGAGAGAGCTCATGTCCTTTCAGTATAAAGGATACAGTAGATAAAAGTGCAGAAACGGGAATGGTCAGGTCACAGAAAGGTGAAACTCACAGGAGGATGCCAAGTGTGAGGGCACAGGGAAATATTTCCACCTGTGAAACTGGCAGCAGAACTGAAAACGAGGTGGTGGCGCCCTCTGGTGGCGGGCTGTGGGGAGACAGTCCCTCAGGCCCTTGTGCTCATGGTTTCAATGGTGTTGCTGTGGATGGGCACCTGTGCTATTGGGGACACATGACCACCTGCATCCCAACTGCTCAGTGATTGACGCAAAACCCGATTCTGGGGACAACCCTACAGGCCGGCCTGCAGCAGGGGGATGTGTCACCTGTGACCGGGTATTTTGAAACCAGTGATCCCTGTGACAAAGGGCAGAGCCTGGACGTGCCCGCCTAGGGGACCGGGTGCCCCGTGGGCGCTGCCCTCGGGAGAGACTCAGCCCTGCTCGCTGTGCTGGAGCGGGCGGGTTCCCGAGACACGACGAGAGGACGGCATGCACACCGCCTGCGTGGGGCTGGTTTCACTGTAAAGATAAAATAAAATATTTAGTTTTCACAACTTACTGAAACCTGCGTGGCTCTCACCCTGTGTCGGGCACTGTACAAGCATTAACTTAATGCTCTGACTGATCAGGACGCCAGCAACAGATGGTGACATCATTAGTTCAGGGTCACAGCGCTGGTCAGGCAGGGGACCCGGTGCTGGAACCCAGGCCCTGCAGCCCCAGAGTTCTGTTCTTCCTCACCAGTCTCTGCTGACTGGGGGACAGATGATCAGTGTTGGGGGGTGGGGTGCAGAGGCGACTTCAGTGACACTGTGTTCAGCTTCGTACTCGATCTGATCCCAGGGGGGAGGCAGACGTTCCAGGAGAAATGTCCCTACTGTGTGACAGTAAGAGTCCTGGGCACTCTGGGGACAGGAAGGTCATTTCAGGGGATGACGCTACCCCTTCGCAGGTCCCTTCTTCAGGAACACAGAGCCTCAGATGGCATTCATTCTCCCAGTCCTGGTTCCTGCCATGCTCCTGCCGGTACTGTTGTGCTTGCTGTGGCGACGGCAAAGGAGAAACCAGGCCCCGTCCCAGGAGGTGGAGAAACCACAAGCTGAGACAGCAGCGGCGCAGGCAAAGCTGCCGCGGGTGGGAAGCGCCCAAGGTGAGGCCCAGCTGCAGGTGGCCTCCACCTCCCTGCCCAGCCCACACCCACCACCGGATCCTCCTCTGTATCCCCCTTATGGGACTGCCTTTTTCTGTTCATTTGCAGAGAAGCTGCAGGACGAGCTCAGTAAGTCCCCATCCCAACCCCTGCGCGTCCTGGGGGTCCCTGGTGACAAGGTCACTGACTCCACATGTTGTTCCCTGCAGGGTGGACAAAAAGAGCGGGTGCCGACCACGTGAGTGCCCCAGACCTGCATCTCAGCCTTTGTTCTCGGTTAGTTTGGCCCCGCTCCTCACCCCTAACCGCCCAGGGGGAGGAATGGGGACACTGATGGGGGTCCCAGGCAGTGGTCTCTCCGTGGGAAGAGACTGCAGCCTCTCGACACAAGGGGGCGCTGGAGTCCACACACCTGGGG
>NW_028088987.1:0-1434 GCF_014824575.4 Sturnira hondurensis
TTTTCTCTGATCACAAGGGACTGAAATTGGAAACTAACCCCACAGGAAAAAATCCCAAACACCCAAAATCATGGAGACTGAATGGTATGCTATTAACAAATGGGTCAAGATAGAAATCAGGGAAGAAATAAAAAAGTTTCTGGAAACAAATGAAAATGAACTGACAACAACCCAAAACTTACGGGACACAGTGAAGGCAGTCCTGAGAGGGAAGTTCATAGCAGTACAGGCTTACCTAAAGAAAATAGAAACATTTCAAACAAACAACCTAACCCAGCGTCTCCAAGAACTCGAAGAACAACAACAAAGACAGCCCAGAGCAAGTAAAGGAAGGAAATAACCAAGATCAGAGCAGAATTAAACGACATAGAGACTAAAAGCACAATTCTAAGGATCAATGAATCTAGGAGTTGGTTTTTTGAAAAGATAAGCAAAATAGATAAACCTTTAAGTAGGCTCATCAAGAAAAAGAGAGAGGACCCAAATAAACACAATCAGAAATGAAAGAGGAGAGATTACAACTGATACCACAGAAATAGAAGGGATTGTAAGGAATTACTATGCAGAGCTGTATGCCAAGAAATTTGAAAACCTAGGTGAAATGGACAAATTTCTAGAAGAATATAATCTTCCAAAACTCCATGAAAAAGAAGCAGAAAATTTGAACAGGCAATAACAGTAGATGAAACTGAAGAAGTAATCAGAAAACTCCCATCACACAAAAGCCCTGGACCAGATGATTTCACAGGAGAATTCTACAAAGTTTTTAAGGAAGAACTAACCCCGATTTTTCACAGACTATTCCAAAAAATCCAAAAGGAGGGAAAACTCCCCAACTCTTTTTATGAAGCCAGCATCATCCTAATTCCAAAACCAGATAGAGACACAACAAAGAAAGAAAACTTCAGGCCAATATCGCTGATGAACATAGATGCTAAAATCCTCAATAAAATATTGGCAAATCGCATCCCACAATACATCAAAAAGATCATACACTACAATCAAGTGGGATTCATCCCAGGGATGCAAGGATGGTTCAATATTCGTAAATCAGCAAATGTAATACACCACATAAACAAAAAAGCAAACACAAAAACCACATGATCATATCAATAAACACGGAAAAAGCTTTTGATAAGGTACAACACCCATTTATGATAAAGGTACTCAGCAAAGTGGGAACAGAGGGAGCATTCCTCAATATAATAAAGGCCATATATGAAAGACCTACAGCCAACATCATCCTCAATGGGCAAAAACTAAAAGCGTTTCCACTAAGATCAGGAACAAGACAAGGTTGTCCACTTTCACCATTTCTATTCAATACAGTATTGGAAGCTCTAGCCACAGCAATCAGACAAGAAAAGGAAATAAAAGGCATCCAAATCGGAAAGGAGGAAACAAAACTGTCATTTTTTGCAGATGACATGATAG
>NW_028088988.1:0-589 GCF_014824575.4 Sturnira hondurensis
AAAACTGTTTAGTCATAAGGTTATACCAAGTCTATATCCAATAGTTTTTATAACCCACAAAGACCTTAAACACTTGAGGTAAGGAATACCAAAGTTGCAGGGGAAAAATTCTATCAAGTTGAGAAATATGGGTTCTGAGCAAGTTAATAGATTAGCAATCCCTCAAAAATATTCTTTAACAATTTGTCTCAAACTTAGTTTTTGGTTGTTTTTCTTTTTAATTTTATTTATTTATTTTTAGAGAGAAGGGAAGGGAGGGAGAAAGAGGGAGAGAAACATCAATGTTTCTCTCATGAAGAGAGAAACATGTGTGTTTCTCTCATGAAGAGAGAAACATGTCTCATGTGTGGTTGCCTCTCATGCATCCCCTACTGGGGACCTGGCCTATGACCCAGGCATGTGCCCTGACTGGGAAACAAACCTGCGACCCTTTGTTTTGCAGGCTGGCACTCAGTCCACTGAGCCACAGCAGCCAGGGCTCAAACTTAGTTTTAAAATACTGAGCGCTTGTATGAAAAAATAAAGAGGAAGGACTGTTGGCAGTGTTTGGTCTTTTCTATATTGGTCAGTATAATTCGGCTTTGTCCTA
>NW_028088989.1:0-668 GCF_014824575.4 Sturnira hondurensis
ACTTTTTAGAGAGGTGAAGGGAAGGAGAAAGAAAGGGAGAGAACCATCAATGGGTGAGAAACACACTGATCATTTGCCTCTCATGTGATGCCCCCAGACGGGGACCTGGCCGGCAACCCAGGCACGTGTCCTGATTGGGGATCAAACTGTCAGCCTTTTAGTTAGCAGGCCAGCGTGCTATCTGCTGAGCCACACCGGACAGGGCTGCAATATATTTATAATAGCAGAGGTGGGGGGGGCAGGACAAAAACAAATTTATATGGGGGAAGGGAATAGTTAAATACATGTTGATACATCTACATGCTCAGAAAACATTTGAGGGTAGAGAGAGAGAACACTATAAATGTTTATAATGCCTCACCCGGTTTAGGAGAATTATAGGTTATTTCAATTTTCTTAATGTTTTTCTGCATTTTCCTTATTTTATTGAATGAATAAGTACAGCTTTTATAACTTTTAAAGTGTTATTTTCAGAAGCGGCACTATGACAAAATCTATGACCTCTCTATAATTATATTAAATTTGGAAAAGTAAGATTGTCCATCTCATCCTCTTGCCTTTGCCCATGATGTAATTTTGACAAACTTTCAGCTAATTAAACAGGGAAAGTTTGACTGAACTTCAAGGCCATGTGGATTTTTGAAACTTCTAGGTTCTGCCTTTTTTCA
>NW_028088990.1:0-1821 GCF_014824575.4 Sturnira hondurensis
CCAGGGGGGAATAATATAGCTGTGGTGGGGGGTGTCTCATTTGCATGAGTGGCCCCTCCCTCTTTCAGAGTTTAAAGAGGGGAAGGGAGAGGTTTGGGGGAAGCTCTGCTTCAGCTGTGGGGCCACAGAAGGCAGGGCTCTGGGATGGTCTCCACCATGGCCTGGTCCCCTCTCCTACTCACCCTCCTGGCTCACTGCACAGGTGACTGGATAAAGGGACTGGGCAAGTGTGCTCTGAAGATGGGTTTCTACTCCTGTCTCTGGAGTTCTGATCACCATCTCTGTGTGTCTCCCTCTTCTAGGATCCTGGGCCCAGTCCGTGCTGACTCAGCCGGCCTCCATATCTGGGAACCCTGGACAGAGGGTCACCATCTCCTGCACTGGAAGCAGCTCCAACATCGGGAGTTACTATGTGAACTGGTACCAACAGCTCCCACAAAAGGCTCCCACACTCCTCATCTATGGTAATAGCAATCGATACTCAGGGGTCCCTGACCGATTCTCTGGCTCCAAGTCTGGCAGCTCAGCCACCCTGACCATCACTGGGCTACAGGCTGAGGAAGAGGCTGATTATTACTGTGCAGCAAGGGACAGCAGTCTCAATGCTCACACAGTGCTGCAGGCCTGTGGGGAAGTGAGACAAGAACCCCTGTGTCCTCTGTGAGCTGGGGGAACACTGCAGCTGCTGCTGCTCAGGCTCAGCCTGTGCCCTGTGACTTCTGCTCCTTCTCTCCTGCTGTCCTGGGCCCAGGTTCCCCCAGGGACACTGCCTGGCATTGAAGGACACTTGTTTCCTTCTTGTCCTCAAAGTCACACCAGCACTTTACCAAATTACGGGTTCTTCAACAAGTGGCCTGTTTTTGAAAAGGGATTTTAATTCCCAGTGTGACTCAAATTTTTCACATTTTGGAAGACGCAGAACTGTAGAGTGAGTAGGGTCATCTCTTGCAAGTTGGGTGTTAGAAGAAGAAGAATTGACTATGTAAACATGAATTCTTTCTTTGCAAGCAATGGAATTATTCTACAGAATATTAGAATAATGTACTTTCCATTCTCCTGGCATCTATTTTTCTTTCACAGAGCTGCAGGGCCATGGGGAAGTGAGATAAGAACCTGCTGTCCCTCTTAAAATGGGGCCTGTCTGGGCAGACCCTGCTCCTCTGATGGGCCAGCTGTTTCCTGTGTTCATTTGGCCAGTAACTGGGGCCCGAGACCCACCTCTGTGACCTTGTCTAGAAGACCTGCCCTCATCCTTCAAATTCTGCCCCCACACCTGTCCTTCTGTGTCCTCTTCCATCACCTCCTCCCCCCGCCCGATTTCTTCCTCTGGCTCTTGAGATCTTAACTCTGCCTCACCTTGGGTTTTCCACAGAAAGGAACAGTTTCTTGTGTACTTTCCATTCTCCTAGCACTTAAATGGCACTTAAATGACCCTACAGCTTCATCATATTTATTGAGACCATACAGCACAATGACAGATCTTAATGTGTGCACATGAAATGTTATTTAGGAGATTGAGGGTCCCATGGTGGAATGTAGATGGTGACAGGGACCCATCAGTTTGCACTGTGAAGGCATGAGCCACCACCCTGGGGGGAATGGGAAGGAAATCTATTGATCAAAGTACCTGTGACAGTGAGGGCACCTGTCACACTAACAGCAAAGGAAACTGCACATAAAACTGTGCTCCAGGTGACAAAGTATATTCCCAGGGGGTACAGGTCACAGGGCAGGTGTGGCTGTGCTGTGCACTGTCGTTACGTAATCACGTAAGTGGGTGGGCACAGGTGGGAGCCAGACTGGTCTTCTTATTAATGGAGA
>NW_028088991.1:0-538 GCF_014824575.4 Sturnira hondurensis
AACTCAGTGTCTGCTGTTGGCAGACCCTACCAGGGCAGTCCAGCCTTTTGGCATCTCTGGGCGCCACACATGAAATACACAACCACTAACGAAAACTGATGAGCGCCCCCCCGCCCCCCCAAAAAAAGCTTTAAGTCGATTCACAATTTTGTGTTGGTCCGCATTCACAGCCATCCTGGGCCACAGGTTGGTCACTCTTTATTTTTCGGACTGTTTGGTGCTGACGAGGCTCAGATAGCTTAAACGCTTAATGGTTAAGGGAGTGGATGGGCGAAGGTGTACGAATGAGCCCCGGGGGGAGTCAAGCGTTGCGCCCATTGACTGGTCAGGGTCGGTTTGAATCTAGGACGAGAGAAGGAGGAAAAGTCGTATGAAAGAAGGAACTTTCTACTCAGTTCCACCGTGGGAACATAGGAATAAAGCAGAAACTGTCCGGCAAAAAACAAATACCCTTCTCCTGACCCAGCCCACCTGGGGCCCCTGTGATGAAGGATGTCCGTGCTCTTAGAGGGTGGATTTTCTGCAAAAGTGTCTGGGG
>NW_028088992.1:0-1073 GCF_014824575.4 Sturnira hondurensis
GAGGTCTACGTATAAGCCACTGATTTGTTTGATAAAAAGCCGAATAATGCAAAGTATACACAACAAAAGCAGAATAACAAAGATACCAAAACCTATCCAATTATAAAGAATATGCCCAAAAGAGGAAAATTGCTTGGATAAAGCAGACAAGAAATTCTGAGCATCTCGAGTAATATCTATGTTTAAAGGAGGGGCATTTATCAAATCTTGAATTTCTTTATGTAACGTAACAAGGTCTAAAGAAGAATTGCAATTATGCCAAATCCCTAACAAATGATTGCGAACCTTTGTCTATGGAAACTCAGTTGAATTATAAGAAAAGGGGTAACACATATATGGGAATACATGAAATGACATTTTAAGGAAGACCGAATCTCGAGCGAGTTTAACTCTTCTCCAACAATTCTAATAGTATTATACAAGGCATTCAATTTCTGTTCTACTTTTCGGTCCCAGTCCTCTTGGGTTTGAAAGGCAATAGAGACATTATGTGCTAGCTCATTAACAAAGTCTGCTGTTTGTATACCTTTAGTTAGAGCAATAGCAGCTGTAGTTGCTGTCGCAATGAGGGCAATCAGGGTGGTAATTCCTGTAATAAGCGTCCCTATAAATCTTTTTGATCGGGCTAAAATTAAATCGTTAGTAGCCTTAATAATAGTATACCCTGGATCACTAAACCAGGGGATAGAAAGGTTAACAGGTACAAAAGTGAAGGCAGGTTGCTTTATAACGGCAAACGAAGTAACATTCATTGATGCATTTAAACAATTGGTTAGGAAGCAGTTATGACAGCTTAAGTTATACTTTTGATCATATATAAGTTGAACATTTCCGTCTACAAAAGCATATGGATCTGGAACGCAAGCAATAATTGAAACATTTTTCTGAGTCCTAGAAACATTTATAGTATCCTGGTTTCCTAAATGAACCCATTGAACATTTCTCTTAGCAATAGTAACATATTGAAGGGCAGCAACCGCCCTCCATAACATACTCTGAAATGTACGGTTGTTTCGAGTCTATATACCATACAATAGGTTCATAGGTCTGAATGTTCCAGGATGGTAATCACT
>NW_028088993.1:0-646 GCF_014824575.4 Sturnira hondurensis
AATGAGGACCCCTGGGAGGATCTGAGCAGGAGGAGGACAGGATCTGACTTACATTTTGAAAGGATTGTTGTGGTGGCTGTGTTGACAAATTTTAGAGAGACAGGTAAGCTGGCAGCAGGTGGCAGCAGGTAAGCTGATTCGAACTGTGGTTCACAGGGTACACTGGGGAGCCCCCTGGACACCACCACAAAGTCGCAGGGTGTAGCAGGGTATTTTAACATTTGGAAGGATTTACAGCAATACTTGACATCTGTTAAACAACATGTACATTCTAAGTAGCACGTAGCCCACAGTTTCAATGTTGGGTCGTGCTGTACTCTTTTCAATGTTGTCATATCCCTGTGAAGCTGAGTTTTTGGGTTGGTTTTTTTTTTTTTTTTTTTTTTGCAGTATCTGTAACAAGAAGCAAGCACTGCTTGAGAATTGATCTGGAATAGGAAATGAGGCCAGCAGGTTCCAATGTGATTTTAAGACGTGACGTGTTGTACAGTGCCCAATGGTCACATATCCGCAGGTAATTGTGGTTAATTTAAGAGTAAAATAGAAATATATTTTAAATTTACATGTATTACTTTTCAAATATCTAGTTAATTCTTGGGGCATTGTATCATTGCACAATGCAGAGCTTTATCGGAACCTTTCTCCT
>NW_028088994.1:0-2504 GCF_014824575.4 Sturnira hondurensis
TTATTAGCAGTACTTCGCATTACTCTCATTAGTAACATTATTTGTCATACTCGCAGGAGTCCTGCAAATTTTGTTGTGTTTCTTCAAAGATGATGAAAACTGAAACTCTGATCAATGAACGAATTTCCAAAGGAGGTTCATCTAGAAAGCAGTCAGTCTTGAATTCAGATCCCGTTCCCATGAGCTCTTCGTGTTTTGTTATCTGCTTCAGGTGCTTGTAAGTCTGCGAGGTGTGGGAATTAAGGGAAACTAGTGCTCGTTGAAGTCAGTTCTCACAGCCTTGTTACCGGACCGAACTTCGGTCATTGGACCTTTAACATTACATAATTCCTAAGTTTTTATGGAAACACTTGTTTTCAGACGCACGACAGACTGCCCAAGTGTGCAAGGTGGCGACCCTGTAGCTGGGCCTGCGAGGACTCGCAGTGCCCGCTCCCCACTCTCCCGCCCACGCGAGACGCGTCCTCCACGCGGAGAACCGGCTCCCGAGGGCGCTCGCGGGCGGCGCGGCCCCAACAGCCTGGACAAGGGCGGTGGCAGAGCAGCTCCTCCCAGTCCGACCACCACGGCCGCTGGGGGCGCTTTTTCGACCCGAGTGGTGCCCTGGCCGGCCCTGAGGGAGGGAGGGAGGGAGCCCCTGTGAGCGGGGGTCTCCGGAGCGGGGTGCGGGGGGGACTGGGGCAGACCCGCCAGGGCAGCTCCAGGGTCGCGTAGCCTCGGGCTGCGGCTGCCTGAGAGAAGGTTAAGGGCCCTCGGAAGGCATGATTCTCCTTGCCTGGTACCTGTGTGGACCACCTGGACGGTGTGTGCGTTTGTAGGACTGGGGGGGTGGTGTGGGCCGTGACTGAACTAAAAATATAGGTACTGGGTGGGGTGCGGGGGTCGTGCTCCCTGAGCTTCTGAAATCTCCTGACATTGGAGGTTGACTTCGTTGGGTCCCCAGAGAACCCCGCCCCGCCCCGACCCCACCTCCCGGGCAGCAGTGATTTGGACCATCTCTAGAGCATGCCAAAAGGTTCTCAGCTGCAGAGCTTAGGTTTGGGGGTGAGCTATCTTATTTCTTGAAGAGCCAGGTGTTCCAGATTTGAAGGGACGTGGCAATGGGCCTGATAAAGGGTGGGGGAGGGGAATATGGCGGTTTTGATCTCTGACATCTTTAAGGGAAGGGAAAGGGCAGGGAGCTCATGGAGTTGATCCCTTGCCCAGAACAGGAGGCCGGGCGGCAGAGCATCGCTCCCCTGGGTGAACCCTGGAGGGCACAGACTTATTCCAGGTGTCCAGAGGCACATCTGCTGCTTGCTTTTGCCCGGAGGCTGGCTGCTGCCCCCAGGGGTGCCCCAAAGGATGCCAGGGAAAGAGGCACCTGGTACAATCGCTCCAGCAGATGGCGACCTTGCCCCGCTGTGGGAGCTGCTGCCAGCTCTTTCACAGGCTGAGTTCTGGTGGCTGTGTCCTGGTGCCAGGTGCTTGTGGGTGACTGGGAAAGAAGTTTTAGGGTACCTACCATTAGGAGTGCCTGCTCTTGGGAGAGACCTGCACCCTGGAGCCTGGGGTTCTGTGGCCGGGAGGTGGGGAACATGTGGGAGTCATCCTCTCTCACTGGATTCCTCTGAGCCCAGGGCAGAGTCTGAGGATTCCCAAGAATCCAGGTGTTCTCTGGTACTTCCCCAAGGGCGCCTCTGCAGACCCCAGTCTAGAGGAACAGGTGTGCCCATAGCCTTGAGTGTGGGCTCACCTACCTCCCCTCTTTCTGTTCCTTTGCCCACTCCCCCTAGTGGACTGTGGGCTGCTTCTCTTGGCAGGGGCTTTCAAACACTTTCAGTACCTTCCACAGTTACTCTTTCCCCACCCCACACCTGCCCATGAGGTCCCTGCCCACCCCCGTCAGTCCCTTCTGTGCAGTTCTGGGGGCCCTGCACTGACTGCCTTTGCCTGTGGCTGGAAAAGATGCCTGGCTGCCCAAAGGTGCCCCAAAGGAGCTTCCATTCTTGGACTCATGTAGAGTGGAAATAGTTTTTGTTTGTTTCTTCTATCATGACGTTTTAGATAGAGTTGAAGACCAGGCAGGTTATCCACTGGGCTAGAGATGGAGAACTGAGCCAGGAAGAGGAGGGGCTTGGAGTGCGGGGCAGCAGGCTGGAAGTGAGCCACCCTGGCCTGAGGGAGGAGGAAAGCTGTACTGTACCTCAGTGCCTGTTCAGGGGTCTCTGTTCTCTGTGTTTGTCCATCCCATTAGCTTGGTGTAATTCACATTTTCCATTTACCTTTCAATTTTTAAAGACTGGGATTCCTGTCACTTCTCAGCTTCCTTGAAAACGGTGGTGTTTTTATCCCTGGACCAGTGCTCCCCCTCCCTGACTGACCATGAAGGTCCCCTGGGTCGGCCAGGGCACCCGCTTCTTCCCCTGGAGACTCTGACTCCACCTTTGTGGGATGAGGGCTGGAAACCCGCATTTGAAACAAACATCCCAGGTCGTTCTGGGGATGTTTAGGAAATACTGCCT
>NW_028088995.1:0-1017 GCF_014824575.4 Sturnira hondurensis
GGTTGGGGGGGGGCATGGGCTATAGTGGGTGTTGCTTAGGAGGGCCAGGGTTAGAGAGGCCGCCACCCCAAGGTCGGTGGGAGGATAAGAAGGCTGGAGCTGGGCTGTGGAGGAGAGGGACAGTGTGGGTGGGGGAGGAATAGTTGGGGATTCATGTGCACCATCAGAACCTGAGAGGCTACTGCTCACCTGTATTCCACTGGTCCCTGGTTCCTCCATCCCTTCTTCCTCCACCTCTTTTTAATCCAACCCTGACTTCTCCATCCCTGGCTCCTCCATCTCTTCCTCCTCCACCACTAGGTCTGCTTCTCAAAGCCTGAGCAACGAGGCTGCGCTGGGGGTGAACACCAACGCCCTAGCACAGGACCAGCCGCTCCTGCCTCTCTCTTTGCCCTCAGCTACACGCCTGGTGCAGGATGGGGTACGTTCTGTGATGCCACAAGGGCCCTCCGATGATGCCAGGAAGTGAGTGGGGCCAGGGTCAGGGGAGACAGGGGTCCGGAATGACAGGGAGTCATTATTATAACAATGATTATATATTAATACTGTTATAACCACATATTAGGGCTCTGTATGAAATACATTGATACATTATTACATGCATACATACACATACATACATACATACATACATACACACCTACATACATATAGAACTGGTATTAGAAAAATGGTTCTAGTCCTCTGTAAAGAATAGGGAAGCTGATCAAGAAAGGGAGGCACCTGGGATATTTTACAACAGAAAGAAGAATACGGTGAAAAAACACGCCCACCCTTTCTGCCTTTTCTCCTCTTGCTCACATTGTTGATGGATTTTCTCCTATGCACATCATGTTTTAACTTGAATATGCGTGACCTGACACCAGATCTTATGAGATATTTTAGGAATTGGTGATCAGAATCAAGTGCTTGTTTTCTTACATATGACAAATGCACAGGTGTTAGAGTTAATGAGAAAAAAATGGCATGTTTCAGAGTGTATTGAAAAGCAATGGATGCTGGTTGTGTCCTCAACAC
>NW_028088996.1:0-15350 GCF_014824575.4 Sturnira hondurensis
TCAGTGTTGGGGTGGTTTGTTTGCTGGTGGTGCTTTCCTTGTCTTCAGGGACAAGAATACCACCTCTCCCTCAGATGCCCACATGCTAGCAGGGAACAGGGCCACTTGTTTTGTAAGCCTAGGGCATCCTGGATGCAGCCTATATTTTAGAATGACCTTTATCGGAGCAAAAGTGCTTGAGGCATTTCCCAATGTGCTAGGATGTCCACAAAGATAAAATCTGGTTTTGTTTTCCCCCTTTCTGGTGAGATTCACTTAGAGGCCCTCAAATAATCTTATGTCACAGAAAGTAGATACTTCATGCTAAGAAAAGAAGGTGCAGGTCAGCTGTAGGGGGGACCTTTCCCGCATGTCCCCCCATCCGCCTCGGATGAAATTAAACAATCCATGACATGATCTGCTTGGGGAGGAGAGGTGGTCCATCCCTCAAAAGAGAAGGGCCGTGACCAGTGGCCAGTTTCTCATGGGAAAAAGGCCTTGAGCCCCTTCCTCCAGGGGCTTTTATTGGGTTGTAATACACAGGAATACAGGGTGGCAAGGATCAAACAGTAGAAAATATTTCAAAGAAATCTAAGGGCTTAGTCTGAGTCAGGAAGAGAGTTTTGAAGAAACTTTAGGTTTTCCTGCTTGAACTCTTAACATATGAATGAAAGCGCTCTTAGCACAGCAGATTTCACAGGTTTTTCAGGAATTCTTTGTGATGCCAGATTCCCCACCCCCAACCCGGGATCCTGCTCTGGCAAAGCTAGCAGCTGTACCTCTCCCCATCAGGTATTTAGGCTTAAGGGCATTAGAGCCAGGAAGCACTTCCCCCAGAGGACATGGGGACTCAGGCTATGTCACATAGTCAGGTGGGCAAGAGTCCATTGCTCACTCTTTGTTGCAGCTGCACGAGTCCTTCCATGATGGCCTCCCAAGTGGTCGAGTCTGGCTTAGGTTGATCCCCTCTGTGCAGAGATTTACCTCTCATGGACTTCCAACCATGCTTTGGGGGCAGGGCGAGGAAACTGAGGCGGCATTTGCTACCAGAGAGAAGCCTTGTGTCCTGTGGCTCACATTCCAGAGGTCACTCACAGCCTTAGACATGGGAGGCGGTTTGCAATTCTTGAAACCAGGCAGAGAGGTCCACAACAGTCAGCTTCTCTGGAATAGAAGAAGTTTACCTTTCAAGGTGAACTTTCTTACAAGGAGGGCAAGTAACCTTGTTGTCCAGTGGGAGGGGTGTACTCAGGTCTTTTGTATGATGAGGACGTCTAAGAAAACAGTAGCCCGACTTCTGAGTGGTGTGGATCCCAGGAAATGGCCAGGGAGCTGTGGAAGAGCAAGTATTAGAAACTGCCTTGGAGACAATTAATTCTTCTCATAAGAACATCATTTTTCTGAATTCCATCTTGGTCCTGTATCATATAATAGGATTATAGAATGTTTACATGCCTTAATACCAAAGATGGAAAATTATAATAATTATGGCATTTTATCATTTTTATGAAACATTTCACCCCACTCAGAATATCTAACATGAGGTGTCAATGGAGAAATCTATTGTTTTTGTGTTCTAGACCAACAAAAGTCTTTAAATGTTGTGTGTTATTGTGAACTCATAAGAGTGATAACAAGTGAATTGAGAGCGTGGAAACCAAACCAGAAAAAAACACTATCTCAAAGACTGACAGAGGATCTTAAAAATAATATATATATATATATATATATATATATATATATGCATTTTATAAACATAATATATACATTAAGATTTTATTAATTTATTTCTAGAGAAAGGGGAAGGGACGGAGAAAGAGAGGGAGAGAAACGTTGATATGTGAGAGCTATATTCATCTCTTGCCTCTCTCAGGCTCCCAACAGGGGACTTGGCCCACAACCCTGGCATGTGCCTTGACAGGGAATTGAACTGACGACCTTTTGGTTTGCAGGCTGTCACTTGATCCCCTGAGCAACATCAGCCAGGGCTATTTAAAAAAATAATGAAAGAGAAAGAATGACTGAAAGCTTGAGGTCAATAAGATTCCTTACTTCATTAATTCTAAAAGCATTTACTAAGCACCTTCTCTGTGAAAATAACTATTTTGGGCATGGAATACTCAATCCTGAACAGAAACAGACCCATGTCCTTTGGTCCCCGGGTGTTATGGAGTGTGAAAACTACTGTGGGAAATGAGAGCCAGTGCAAAGAATGATTTGCAGAATAAATTGCAATCATCCTGAAGATTGTGTGTGTGTGTGTGTGTGTGTGTGTGTCAGGCTTTTGAAATAAGTGTTAAATGGAGAAATTTTTGCTGCTATTACATATTCTCCCTCACTGCAAATGTATATAGACTGTTTATTTTCACAGACCTTAGGAATAGTAAATACAAAAGAACCACTTGTTTCTATTGCTCTGGGTTCTATTGCCTGGGTTCTAGAACTTGCCCAGTATGTTAGTAATGTTAAGAGCTGTGCCTGCCTTTCTCAGAGCCTGGGATATGGATGTGACTCTACCCTGTGATGCAGCAGGAAGGCAGTCCCTTTGTTGCTTCAGTTGCTATACCTGCGTGAGTGGCTTGCACTCCCAATACCAGAGTCTTATGAAAAGGAAAGGAACTAACGTATTTTTGGACTATAAGACTTACTTTTGCAGAATGGTTTTTCTCCCAAAACTTTGGGAGGAAAAGGGGGGTGAATCTTATAGTCCAAATGTAGCTTACCTGGCTCACTGTGGGGGGCAGAGGGGCAGCAGCAGTGGAGGGGGGTCACAGGTTATTAAATATATTACCACATTTATTTTGCTTCAAACATTTTTTCCTATTTCCTCCTCTAAAAACTAGGTGCATCTCATAGTCCTAAAAATATGGTATTTATTCAAAAGTTGTACACGTTTAGAATAATGGGGGAATTCTGCCAACAAATCTTGCTCAGTTTAGAAACAAAAAAATACCTACTAATACACAGTCCCGCCTCCCCTTGCCAAACCAGGCCAGTCAGAGTTACTACCTCTCAGGAAAAGAAATAGAAGTCTGCAGCTTAGCTGGGAAGATTCCTGTCTGGATTCTGGCTCCTCCACTCGTCCCTGCTTAGCTGCCTATTCCAAAACTGCATCCTCGTGGTGGGCCAGTAGGGGACCTACTGCTACCACACGGCATGTCCAAGAATTCCTACAGCTGCTACATCCTGCTTTTCTGCTCCTTTCTCCGCTGCATGATGAAGAGCCCTCTCTGACCCCAAACCACATGGTGAAGACAGCATAAGACAGAGAGCCTCTTATGGCTCTCCTATTCTCCTTCCCATGGGGTCCAGAGCTTCAGCATGGCTGCTACACTTGCACTTTTAAATCCCAGTGCAGATCTTCCCCTGTACCCCATTTCTAACTCCTCTAGCACTGGGTTACACCTGCTGGTAATCTGGTCTCTTCTGCCTTTCTTGGCTGCTATTGTTAGTCCTGGCAGGATGGACCTGCAAGCCACTCACGCAGGTATAGCAACTGAAGCAACAAAGGGACTGCCTTCCTGCTGCATCACAGGGTAGAGTCACATCCATATCCCAGGCTCTGAGAAAGGCAGGCACAGCTCTTAACATTACTAACATACTGGGCAAGTTCTATAGATCTACAAAGTAGCTCTCAATGGCCCTACTCTGGCCATTTGTTGGAGGACTGAATGGGCAAGGCTGCAACTGGCTGGCAAGGCAGCAGTTGGCAGACCAGCAAAGCAGCAGCTGGTTGACTGGGTGGTACCACATTCATGTGCAGATATACTGGGAGGAACAATTGGGGAGTGAGATGGACCTCAAAACCCAGGGTCCCAGTGCAGGGAAATAAAGCCTCAAATCACCAATTGAAAACACCTGTAGGGGTTGAGGTGGCAGTGGGAGAAACTCCCAGCCTCACAGGACCGTTTGTTGGAGAGACCCATAGGGTACTAGAATGTACACAAGCCAACCCACCAGGGAATCAGCACCAGAAGGGCCCAATTTGCTGGCAGGTATCTGGGGAAGTGGCTGAAATCCAGCAGAGAGCTGAGCAAGCAGCATTGTTCCCTCTCCTACCCCTCCCCCACATACAGTGCCACAAAACAACAAACAGGGTAGCCCAGCCCTGGCCAATATCTAAGGATCCACCTCTTATTGTGTAACAGGTGCACCAAGACAAAAAAATATATGGCCCAAATGAAAGAACATATCAAAGTTCCAGAAAAAATACAACTAAGCGATGAAGACATAGCCAACCTATCAGATGCACAGTTCAAAATATTGGTAATCAGCACTCTCACAGAATGAGTTGAATATGGTCGCAAATTAGATGTAAAAGTGAAGGCTACCCTAAATGAAATAAAGGAAAATGTTCAGGGAACCAATAATGATGGGAAGGAAACCTGGACTCTAATCAACAGTATGGACCAGAAGGAAAAAGGAAATATTTGATCAGAAAAGAATGAAGAAACAACAATTCAAAAAACTGAGGACAGGCTTAGGAATCTCCAGGACAACTTTCAACATTCCAACATCAGAATCAGAGTGGAGCCAGAAGGAGGAAGGGAAGAGGAAGAAATTGAAAACTTATCTGAAAAAATAGTGAAGGAAATCTTCCCAATCTGGCAAAGGAAATAGCCTTCTAGTAAGTCCAGGAAGCTCAGAGAGTGCCAAAGAAGCTGGACTCAAAAAGGAACACACCAAGGTAAATCATAATTAATTTACCCATGATTAAAAATAAGTAGAGAGAATCTAAGAAGCAGCAAGTGAAAAAGGAGACCATTACCTACAAAGGAGTTCCCATAAGACTGTCAGCTGATTTCTCAAAAGAAACCTTACAGGCCAGAAGGTGCTGGAAAGAAATATTCCAAGTCATAAAAGGCAAGGACCTACATCCAAGGTTGCTCTATCCAGCAAAGCTTTCATTTAGAATGGAAGGGCAGATAAAGTGCTTCTCAGCCAAGGTCAAGTTCAAGGAGTTCATCATCATCAAGCTCTTATTATATGAAATGTTAAACTGGTTCATTTACGAAAAAGAAGATAAATAATATGAACGGTAAAATGACAACCAAACTCACAGATATTAACAATCACACCTAAAACAAAAAAAAGGAAACTAAGCAAACAACTGGAATAGGAACAGAACCATAGAAATGGTTCACATGGAGGTTTATCAAGGGGGAAGTGGGAGGGGGAGAGAGGGGGAAATGGTACAGAGAAGAAGTAGCTTAAATGGTAGGTAGAAAATAAACAGGACGAGGTTAAGAATAGTATACGAAATGTTGAAGCCAAAGAATCAACTTACATGCATGACCCATGGATATGAACTAAAGGTAGGAATGTGGACAGGAGAAGGTGTGCAGGGCAGAGGGAAATAAGGTGGGTGGAGGGACAATGTAATAGCATAATCAATAAAACATATTTTTAAAAACCCAAAAGATTAGTGTTAGATCAGGGTCTTAGTTCCTGTTGGGGATTTTTTCTCAAGACTCCCTTTATAGATATTATGGTTCTATTTTTATAACATATTAATATAAATGTAGATTTTTAATTAAAATAGTAGATGAATGTAGGAATTACAAAAATGCAGATATTTCTATATGTACATATTTTAATATATGCCAGGCTATCTAGGGGAGAAAGGAGAGAAACATTTCATTCTTTATTTTTCATTCTTCTGGATTTCTTGTCTTTGTTACAGGGACACATTATTTTTGCAACATTATTAAAGTTTATGTTGAACAGTCTTCTGCAGTGGGCTTGAAGTGGAAGGGGAAAGGCTAGCATTTGCAGAATTAAAATGGATAAAATCCTTCTGTTGCAATATGGCAAACAGAGCTCATGCTGAGGCTTTCCTGTGACAGGATAGTAAGAAGCCAGGCAAAGTCCTGGGCAAGTGGAGTGGGCAAACTGAGACAAGAACAACAAGGCCAAACAGTTTGAGCAATTTATAGCCAGCTAGTCCATTGCAAGACCTTATCATCCCCAACCAAAGACACTAGACCAAAGGGTTATAACTCCCCTCTCTAATCACAGAATACACAGCTTAAATGACCGAGGTTGGTAAAATAAAGGACAGAGACCCAATTACAGATGAAGTTAGGAGAACAAATAACAAAAAAACCCTATTAAACCCAGACAGACCCAAGATAAAAGTAAAATAGTTAGTGGACAAAGGAATAACCCCAAACTCCCCTCTATGTTCATTTTGATGCATCAGCACATTTAAAAAGAAACACATGGAAAGCTGATGAGCATCCTGCTGAAACCCTCCCCTAAGAGTCTCACCCACAGAAGACAAAAACCCTCAAGACAATGACCTGGTGCTGACTCACTCTGCAGTATGCCCATGCCCCTTCTTGGGCATGAACCTTTGATTTTCTTCTAAAATCTAGGGATCCCCATAAGACCTGCAACCAGGGAGCAGCAGGCAGGGGCAGTTCACCCAGGGCTAACCCCCTCCCTGATCCTGTCTCCAAGGCCCTCTTTCTCTGACTTCCCAGTGAGCTAACAGCAGCCCCTCCTTGGCTCACTTTTGTCCTATGACATTTCTAGGCAGCCAAAGCCCAGCACAGCGTAGGCTCTCCTGTTGCTGCTTCTACCTTAAGCCCTCCCTTTGTTTCCCTGTCCCCAGTTTTAATAAACTCACAGAATCACCTGGCCTCCTGTTGTGAAATCTTTCCTACATGAAGTCAAGGACCCACACACTATAGGCTGGCCTGAAGCAGACCTGCACTGTGCCAGGCCCCATCCTGCAGCATTCCCATCCAAATCCCTAGGAAGAGAACAAGGAAATTAAAAACACAAATCCTTCGTCCCACTGAAAAACAAGAAGAGAGCCTTTGGTAGATCAGAAAAACTTAGTAAGATTTGAGAAGCAGAAATCTTGAATTAGTGAAAAAGTAAACCTTCATCAAAACATTCACAGGAGAAAACTGCTTTAAGAGTTGGGAACTGCTCCAAGGAAGCCATGTCTGCACAGGGATACGAGGGTACAGGCATAACTCCCTGACTCTTGAGCATTCAACCCTCTGGTGAGGAATTAGGGACCCCCACAGGAGCAGATATGAAAACCACCTCCTGAGGTGGAGCACTGCATGCCCACCAAGGTGAGAACAAAACTTTATAGTATTTCTCTGGCCTACTTTGAGAATAGTACACTAAAGTAGGTGACCAGCAAAACTTCCGAGACACACCTTCTCTTTTAAGGGTTTTCATAGTATAATGAAAACTCTCCTGTGTTTGAAGGTGAATTACATATTGTGCTACTTTTTGAAAGTGCAATAAAACCACTCTAAGGTATAGATAAGATCTCAAACATTTAATCAGGAAGTGGAGCCTCAACAGAAAGCTGGGCCACAGGACTTCATGAACACAGAGTGGACACACTCTGTTACATCCTTGGGAATGAGAGGAGACTTGGCCTCCTGTCCTGGAAGTTACTTTGTAGTGGAAACCGAGGAAATGAAGGAATACAAGTAATTACCATGGATGGTGGCTAGTGTGGTGAAGGAAATAAAGAGGGCTTTGTGGCACAAACTAAGAGAATGGCCTGTGTTGGGTGCCCCTAGACCCTCCTGAGTGGGCCTGGGACTCTGGTGATTCATCCCAGGGGATCTTGTCCAAGGTCCTCCTTCGGCAGGGCCTTGCTCCCCTTGGGTTAGGACACTGACCTCCCCATACCTGTCCGATGCCCCCACCCCCTAGCTCAAGCCTTCCCTGAATTCCACATGTCCAGTTCTGTCCCTTGGGCCCCAATTCAGATCAGCATCTGTCTCATGACATCTTCGTTCCCTTTCTGGGGAGATGTGGCTCAAGGAAGCACCTTCTGCCAAGTGGGTGCAGTGGGCGGCTTACTGCACCATGCTGACTCTGGAAAGCCAGCAGGGAGGATGTGGGGCATGGGGTGAACCCCGCCAGGCTTGGTCCTGGGGCACAGTGGGGAGGAAGGGACACTCCAGGAGTGGAGAGCAGTGGCGGGGCTCCAAACCGCCTATCTCTGGCCAGTTCTCAGGGGACCATCCCCCCTCCTCCCCGAACTTCACCCACCTTGGCGGGAGCAGTTCCACCACTGCACAGCAGTTGCTAGTCCCTTGGAGGCCAGCAATGCCAGTAGCTTTCAGGGGCTCTGAGCACCCTTATCTCCCAGTAGAGCTCAGCTACCATCTGAGAAGCAAACCCTTTCTGGGATTAACTGACTCCTTTGTCCCCTGAACCTGTTCCCTGTGCTCCAGGACTCACCCAGCACTCTACCCTGAGTCCCTCTGTGGTCAGCTCTGGTTTCCCAGAACCACTTTGCCATCAACTCCCATCTTGCCTTCCCTGCAACCCTCCCCGCCAAAGTCCCTCTTTCTGATCCCTCCAGCACTGACTGGACAGGTGTGGGTGGTGCCCCTGGCAGGCCACCATTCCTCCACAGCCTGATAATTGCCTGCAAGGTTTTAGCATGGGGCTTAGCTAGCTTTCCCTTTAATTCTTCAGCCATCATCCCTCCACACCTCTGCAGCCTTTAGTATCCTCAGAGATGGATCCTACACTAACTTGGCTCTAAGGACCCTCACTGCTGCTTAATCATGGCCACTCACTCCTGTCCCACATGGACTACTCACCCCAAACTGCTCAACTGCTCAGCTCTGTTTCCTTCCTTCCTTCCTTCCTTCCTTCCTTCCTTCCTTCCTTCCTTCCTTCCTTCCTTCCTTCCTTCCTTCCTCTTTCTAGATTATTTATTTATGTATTTTTGGAGAGAGGGGAATGGAGGGAGAAAGAGAGGGAGCAAAACATCGATGTGTGAGAGATGCATCAATTGGTCACCTCTTGCACATCCCAGTTGGGGACCTGCTTGCAAACCAGGCATGTGCCCTGACCTGGATAGAACTGGTGACCAGACAGGGCTCAGCTCCTTTTGCTAAAATTAAGTTCATTGGGGTGACATTGGTTAATAACTGTATGCAAGTTTCAAGTGTACAATTCTATAATACATAATCTGTATGTTGCGTTGTGTACTCATGGTTAATAACTGTATGTAAGTTTCAAGTGTACAATTCTATAATACATAATCTGTATGTTGCGTTGTGTACTCACCACCCAAAGTGTCCCTCCCTCCATCACCATACATGTGACCTCCTTTACAATTGACTACCTGCTTCTCATGCCCCTTCCCCTCTAGTAACCACCACACTGCTTGTTGTCTGTGTTTGTGAATTTGTTTCTTTTGTTCCTTTCTGTTTTATAGCTCACATATGAGTGAAATCATATGGTCCTTGTCCTTTTCTATCTGACTTATTGCTTTTAGCCTGGTATTCTCAAGATCCATTCATGTTGTCACAAATGGCAATATTTCAACTTTCCTTATATGGCCGAATGGTGTTCCATTGTATGAATGTACCATGTGTTTGTCCAATCACCTACTGAAGGGCACTTAGGTTGTTTCCATGTCTTGGCCAATGTGAATAATATTGCAGTGAACATAGGGATACACATGAGTGTGCATCTTCCTGAATAAATGTTTTCAATTTTGGGGGGGCAGATACTCAGAAGAAACACCGTTGGTCATGAGGTAGTTCTGACTGTACCAGGTTACATTCCCACCAGCAGTGAACAAGGGTTACTTTATCTACATACCCTATTTAACACTTGTTATTTCTTGTGTTGTTGAGAACAGTCACGCGAACAGGTGTGAAGTGTATCTGATTGTAGCTTTGATTTGCATTTCCCTAAGAACTACTGAGGTTGAGCACGTTTTCATGTACTGTTGGTGAGTTGTATGTCTCCTTGGGATAAGTGTGTATTCAGGTACTCTGCTCATTTTTAAATTGGATTGTTAGCGTGTTTTTGTTGTTGTTGAGATGTATGAGTTCTTTATATATTTTGGATACTAGCACCTTATTGAAGGTATTATTTGCAAATATCTGCTCCCATTTGATTAATTACATTTTTGTTTTGTTGGTTTTCTTTTCTTTTTTCTATGCAGAAACTTTTTACTCTGATGTAGTCCCATTTTTTTTTGTTTTTTGTTGCTTTTACTTGCCTTGAATTTGGTTTCAAGTTCACAAAAACCTCTTTGAAAACAAGGTCCACAAGTTGGTATCTACATTTTGTTATATGTATTTTATTATTTCAGGCCTGTATTGAAGTCTGTAATCCACTTTGAGTTAATTTTTGTGAATGGTGTCAAATAGCAGTCTAATATACTTTTGTATGCGGCCTTCAGATTTTCCCAGCACCATTTATTGATTTATTTTTTCTGGGGAAGATCTGTTTATTTTATATTTTGTTTTATTTAATTAAGTATATTCTGTTGATTATGCTGTTACAGTTGTCCCAATTTTTCCCCTTTGTGCCCCTCCACCCAGTACCCTGCTTCGCTCCAGCAATCCCTGCTCCTTAGTTCTGTTGGTAGGTCAGGCGTATGAATTATTTGGTTTATCCATTTTATATACTATTCTTAACATCCCTCTGTCTGTTTTGTACCTATCAATTAGGTGTCTTAATCTCTGGACCTTTTCCCCCATTCTCCCCCTCCCAAATGATAACCCTCCAAGTGATCTCTATATCTATGATTCTGTTCCTGTTCTAGTAGTTTGCTTAAGGTGTTTTTGTTTTTTGAATTCAATTGTTGATACTTTTGAATATGTTGTCATTTTACTGTTCATATTTTGATTTTCTTCTTTTCCTTCAGTAAGTCTTTTAACATTTCATATAATAAGGGCTTGGTGATGATGATTCCTTTAACTCAATCTTATCTAGGAAGTATTTTATCTGCCCTTCCATTCTAAATGATAGCTTTCCTGGATAGAGTAATCTTAGTTGTAGGTCCTTGCTTTTCATCACTTTGAGTACTTCTTGCCGGTCTCTTCTTGCCTGTAAGTTTTCTTTTGAGAAATCACCTGACAGTCTCATGCGAACTCCTTTGTAGGTAACACTCTGCTTCTCTCTTGATGCTTTTAAGATTCTCTATTTATCTTTAACCTTTGGCATCTTAATTATGATGAGTCTTGGTGTGGTCCTCTTTGAGTCTAATTTGTTTGAGACTCTCTGTGCTTCCTGAACTCCAACACCATTTATTGAGAAGGCTTCCTACATTCTATGATTTTTGCTACTTTGCCTGATATTGGTTGCTGTATACATGTGGATTTATTTCTGTTTTCTCAATTCTGTTCCATTGGTCTGTGTGTCTATTTTTCTGCTAATACCATACTGTTTGGCGGTTCTATCAACTCCTTCTTTTCAACTCTTATTTTTTGTTAACCACTCCTTGATTCCTTTTATGTTTTTCTGGCATATCTTGACTCTCATTGTCTTTTTTTCTGGCTCTTCTTCATTCACCCTTATATATTAGTATTCCGAGGTGCTCCATATTCTCTCTGGTAAAACCCCCCCCAACCCCTGACTTCAGTGACATCCATATGCTGATGACCCCTACAATGACATTACTGCCATATTGGAACCTTACATGGAAACCAAAACTTACCATCTCAAAAATGAAATTCATATTAATTCCCAAATTCGTTTGCCTTCCTCCTTCCCCAGTCTTGCATGTTGTTAGCCATTCACCTGGTGGTCCACCTCAGTAATCTGAGAGTTGTGCTGGATTCCTTTTTCCTACTTACAGTCCCCTGGGTCTGCCTTGCATTCCTCTTGAGCACTTCTTCCTCCCATGCCCTGTAGCTCCACTACCACTGGTTGAGCACATGGCATCTTTCAACACTGCTACTTCTGTCTTGTTCTCATCCTGTTTGTCTGCATTGCTGCAGAGTAATCTTTCCAATTAGTAACTCTTGTTTATGTGACCACACAGCTCAGAATTCTTCAGAGACTGCCTGTAGTCTGTAAGATCAAGTAGAAATTTAATGGAATCACAAATAAGGCCCTTGGTAGATATCCAGTTGTTAACATACACAGACCCAGTGAAGGCTCCAAGATTGAAATTGTGTCTTTGCAAGCAGAGGGCAGGGAAGTCAGAAAAGGCTGGCCACTCCAGTTTGGTAATTGATACAATTTATTAATGGAAATATAGCATATGAAGCACACCTTAGGTGGCTGCAAGATGAAATGGATTTTGTGCAGCTGGTCAGGAGCCCAAGAACTATATAGGTTGGGGAGGGGGATAGTCATGGATACTTGTATGTGAATGACACCAGGTATGAGATATTGAGACTGAAAATTCCAAACTTCTAACAGTGGCTTTGTCACTCTGCTCAGCAGCCATGATGCAGGAGCCCCTCTGGAGTTTCATCATTACAACAAAAGACACTGTTCTCACCCAGGAAATGACTAGGATCTTAAATGCCCTGTGTCAAGAACCAGAGTCAAAGACCAACTATCAGAACAAAAGCTGCTCGTGGTGCTTTTACCACCCAGGAATTTATCAGGGTTTCAAGAGCCCTGGGTTAGAAACAGGAGGCAAAGACTGATGTATGAAGGTCTGTCCAGAAAGTATCCAGCCAAGTACTATGAAAAATAGACATTTATTGAAGAAGATACAAGCACAAGAAACATTCTACACAGGGCAATGATGCCTCAGTTCCCTTCAATATAGGCACCTTGGGACCTCAAACAGTTCTCGCAATCACCATCAGCTGCCCCATTGTATTTTCTTGAATTTCATCAGCATTATGAAATTTCTTATCTTTCAAAGACGATTTTAGTTTTGGGAAAACCCAGAAGTCACAGGATATCAAATCTAGGCTATAGGAGGCTGAGTCACCTGAGTGATTTAAGAAAACTGCATGAGACTTGATGCATGAGTGGGTGGGCTGATGCATGAAGCTGCCAAACACCAGTTGCCCATATCTGTGACCTTCTGAACCATCTGAATAGTTTCCACAAAGGAATGTTCAAGCTTAATGCAACATTTCATGCAGATTCATTGCTATACTTGCACAGTCATTCTGAATGTGATAGCCACACAATATACACGCTCACTCAATGGCATCTACCAACCCCACTGACTAGTACAATGAGGTTGTCATTGTTCACGCATGCATGTTCCAGGCCATTTCCCTTGGCTGCCAGGTTACACTGGTGTCACACAACCTGTTCTTGTTATTTTACCAATGGCTGGACTTTTTCTGAACAGACCTCATGTATTTATTCTATTATTTCACAATATGTATTGAATACCTTGAGACCAGGATTGTGTCTTCTGTCATCATACCAGCATACCTTAATGTATGTTCTGGCATATAGTAGGTGCTCAATAAAAGTTTGTGGAATAAATAAAATAATCATACGACCAGTGTGTGTCAATGTTCTCTCTTGTTTAAAAATTTAATCTTGTTCAAGTACAGTCTTCTATCTTATATTCCCAACCCTGCCTTCGCCGCCGCCCAGTGCTCCCTACCTTCCTCCCATTTCCACCCTCCACCTTAGCTATTGTCTGTGTGTCCTTTATACTTGTTCCTATGAATCCTTCCCCTTATTTCCTGTGATTCTCTCCCCTATCCCCTCTGGTCCCTGTCAGCCTGTTCTGTCTTTCAGTGTCTTTGGTCATATTTTGCTTGGTTGTTTGTTTTGTTGTTTAGCTTCCTGTTAAAGGTGAGATCATAAATTTGTCTTACACTGCCTGGCTTGTTTCACTCAGCATAATGCTTTCCAGTTACATCCATGCTATTGCAAAGGGTAGGAGCTCCTTCTTTCTTTCTGCTGCACAGAATTCCATTGTGTAAATGTACCATAGTTTTTGGATCCATTCATTTACTGATGGGTGTGTAGGTTGCTTCCAACTCTTGGCTATCGTGAATTGTGCTGCTATGAACATCGGGGTGCATAGGTTCTTTTGGATTGGTGCTTCAGGGTTCTTAGGATATACTCCTAATAGTGGAATTCTGGGTCAAAAGGCACATTCATTTTTAGTTTTCTTAGAAAAATTCCATACTGCTTTCCATAGTGGTTGTACCAGTCTGCAATCCCACCAACAGTGAACTAGGGTCCCCTTTTCCCCACAACCTCTCCAGTACTTGTTGTTTGTTTCTTTGTTTATGATAGCCATTCTCACTGGTGTAAAGTGGTATCTCATTGTGGTTTTAATTTGCATCTCTCTGATAGCAAGTGATATCGAGCATCTCTTCATGTGTCTCTGGATCCTCAGTATGTCCTCCTTGGGGAAATGTCTGTTCAAGTCCTTTGCCCATTTTTTAATTGGGTTGCTCATCTTCTCTGAGTGGAGTTGAGTGAGTTCTTTGTATATTTTGGAGATTAAACCTTTGTCTGAGGTATTATTGGCAAATGTGTTTTCCCAAGCTGTTGCTTCTCTTTTTATCTTGATACTGTTTTCCTTAGCCATGCAGGAGCTTTTAATTTTGATGAGATCCCATTTGTTTATTCTTTCCTTTATATTCCTTGCTCTAGGGGACATGTCAGTAAAAATATTGCTGCATGGAATATCTGAGTTTTTCCTGCCAATGTTCTCCTCTAGGGCTTTAATGGTTTTCTGGCTTATATTTAAGTCTTTTATCCACCTTGAATTTATTTTGGTGTATGGTGTAAGTTGGTGCTCAAGTTTCATTTTTTTCCATGTAGCTGTCCAGTTCTTCCAACACCATTTGTTGAAGAGGCTATCTTTACTCCATTTTATGTTACTGTCCCCTTTGTCGAATATTAATTGACTGTAGAGAGTTGGGTTTATTTCTGGGCTCTCTGTTCTATTCCATTGGTCTATGTGCCTGTTTTTATGCCAGTACCGGTCTGTTTTGATTACAGTGGCCTTGTAATACAGTTTGATATCAGGTATTGTGATCCCTCCTACTTTGTTCTTCTTTCTCAAAATTGCAGGTGCTATTCGGGGTCTTTTATGGTTCCATATAAACTTTTGAAGTGTTTGTTCTATGTCTGTGAAATACACCATTGGTACTTTAATAGGTATTGCGTTGAATCTGTAAATTGGTTTGGGTAGTATGGACATTTTGATGATGTTAATTCTTCCAATTCATGAACATGGTATATGTTTCCATTTGTTTGTGTGTTCCTTGATTTCTTTCTTCAGTTTTGTGTAGTTTTCTGCATACAGGTCTTTTGCTTCCTTGGTTAGGTTTATTCCCAGATATTTTATTTTTGTTTTAGCTATATCAAATAGGATTCTTTTCTTGATTTCTGCTTCTGCTAATTCATGGTTAGTATACAAAAATGTCTTTGATTTCTGGATATTGACTTTGTATTTCGCTGTTTTGCCAAATTCATCACCATTAATAGGAATCTAAACAACAAAACAAACAAGCAAGTAAAATATGACCAATGACACTCAAATATAGAACAGGCTGACAGGGTCCAGAGGGGAGAGGGGAGAGAATCATAGAGGAAAAGGGGATGGACTCCCATGAACAAGTATAAAGGACACATGGACAATAACTAAGGTGGGGGGAGGAAATGGGAGGGAAGTGGGGACCTCGGGG
>NW_028088996.1:19151-102113 GCF_014824575.4 Sturnira hondurensis
CCCGTCTCCTCTCCCAGTCTCTCACCCTGATAGTGAACAAAGGGCATCGCATGGCATGGGTAGGTACCTTCATAAATCATCACCGAGTCTTCAAAAAACAATTCACTGACGGCAAATGCAGCCTCTGAACTGTTAGAACAACAATGCCTGCTGGTACACTGATACAGATGGGTTCCTAGAACACTCACCTAGTCAGGGAAGCCTGGACTAAAGGGGTCTGCTCTCCAGAAGATAATTCCGGGTTTGAGGGATCCGCCTCATAGTCGGATATTGCATGTTTTAAAAGTTCTTGCTGCACACCCCCCTGAAAATCACTGGTATAAGTGGACAAGACCAGTGATTCCATTCATTCTAACTGTACTCTACTGTTACTGGCTGTAGGTAACTCTAAAGTACTAGATTGTAATCAAATGACTTGGATTGGAATTAGCCTCATATAATTTTAAACACTTAGTCTACTGACCCCGAGTACAACAAAAATTGTACCCTTTCTATCTGTGTTGGCATAAAATGAAAGATGTAATTACTCGCTAGTCATGAAACACTGAAACACACCCCATATTAGCAATCACATCATTCATGTGATCACTGTGCACAGTACTTAGCCCCAGCAATACAGCAACACTGCAGTACTTGAATCCACAGATTACCTTTGACATCCTCTGTCAGTTCTGACATTTCCCCCTATCAGTTCTAAACCAGACAGAGGAGGAAGCAAGCAGGCCTGACTCATATGCCTGTCTTGGGTCACAACTGGGCCCAGGAAGTCCCAGCACTGACTCAACTTACCCTTAGCATCTGAGTATTCCTGGCGACATTTGAATTAAATTTGTCAGACCTCTCATTTCCAAAGCCGAGCTTGGGGTGGAAAGGGAAGAGGGGAAAGAAAGTGGCTCAGGCACCAATTACTTCTAGCACCACAGACCCCAGTATAACTGTAAGTTTCCCAAGGTCCTGTTAGCCCTGCAGACACCAAATCAAGTAATAATTTGCCTATAGTAAGTTTCATAAAAAGGAGAGAAGTAACATGATCTGGAACGGTCCTCATTTTTACCTAGGCAGACCTGAGTGACCTCAACAGTGCAGAATTGGCCAACCTCCAGAGCACAGGCCGCATCCAGTGCGCAAGGCTGAGACCTAGCACCCGAAAGCCAGCAGCCCCGTCTCTCGAACTTGAGCCCTCCTCTTCTCTGTGTCCCAGTCCCTCAGCGACACCCACTCCTCATCATTCCCCTATCCCCACCAGTTCCCAAGGACAGGCCCGTGATGTGTGCGCTGGGCCGCAGGGAGGGCGGGGCCACTGTAGTCGACGGAGAGGCAGGGTAATTTGCGTCTGGGGAATGGGCAGGCGTCACGTGTGGCCCAGGGACCCCACGCAGCAGCCAGGGAGGCTCCAAGCCGCCCGCATGCCCCTGGCCGCCACCCTAGCGGGCTGGAGACTGAGCATATCTTTCTGTATGATGCTCGGCGTCAAGGGGCCTGCAGCCGTCAAACACAACTCACTGAACCAAGTCACCATAAGCCGCTGCCACTGGACTCCTAAAGCGAACCCGAGCCGGAAGCCCCCCTTGCTCCAACCCTTGACCCAAGGACCCCCCCCTCCCCGCGAGGCCCATCCTCCCCTCCCTGCCTCCAGCACTTGCCTTGTCTCCCAGTGGGTCTCACAACAGACCTGTAAAGGTGTCTACAAAGGTGTCAGAAAGTCTGCAAAGGAGTGAGCGAAGCAGCAGCTGGAGGAGTGCAGCAGTGAGTCTGCTGCAGTGAGCGAAGCAGCAGCTGGTGGAACTGGTGACGCTCAGGGCCTCTAATGACCTGTGGCTGTGGGAAGGCAGGAGGTGAAAAGTGAGTCACAGCCCTACCCAAGCCAGAGTCCAAGACCACCCTCCACCTTCTCTATACGTGGGAAGGCAGTAAGGAATGTTACCCTGAGGGCGCCAAGTGCCCTTCTACTGCTAGCAACTGGGGAGCCTCCAGCAGATCCGCAGGCTTTGGACAATCTCTCACAGCCAGAGGGACCATGCCTACTTCCAGGCCTCAGTTGTAGTCACCTCCCATACTGACAAGAGAGTCTAATCAAAGGCCTGCCTTCCCCGAGGTTTTTCATCGGAAAGCAACACTGCGTGGCCCCATCAGCCTGGTTATCCTGGCTTTGTAGGAACTGTAAATTGTGTCCTCAGTAAACAGGAAATTGTTGGTTCCTGGTACATTGATTTAAGTTTTGACAGTGCAGAAGACAAATTCAATTCAGCAAAGGCTACGCAATCCTCTTGTGTATCCAGACTCCAGTAATCCTCTGGACCCTGTGAATTAGACTCCAGAACTGACCAATCATGCAAATACTATGAAATCCTGACTTGCCCTAAGGCTCACATCTTTGGAGCTCCTATAGGTTGAAATTAAATTTCATTTTCTCCAGTTAAGATGTCAATGTCATTACTATATCCGCCAAACAATCCAACCAAAAGCAGGCAGGCAATTGAGGCTTATTGCCATCCAGAGCTCAGGAATGGGATAGAGGCCTGGACCTGCAAATGGGAGGAGGGCAATTCAAAAGCAGAGATGAGGAGAGCAGATATTTGATCATCAGATGTTGGCTCTGTTGCAGAGCTGGTAAGTCTTTTGGATAAAAAAGGTACCTCTGGTAAATGCTCTCTTTTGGGGCAGGCACCCTATTTAAATTCTTCTAGTCAGGTAAGGGGGAAGGAAGAGTTTTCCCTAAATCTTCTGGGTCTCCATTTCCTCTAGCACAAAATAATCCTGGTGCCAAAGTGGAACAATTTGGGGAGCCAGACTCTGCTTCCCTTCAGATCACACTGCATTTACTTCATGGTGAATCCACACGTGCATGTTTATTTAGTTGTCCTATCCAAGAACATGCTGAATATTTGCCCATTTTCTCCTTTTTCGGGGTTGTTTTATTTTATTATTTTTAATTTAAGCTTTATTGTATTTTTTTCCATTACCATTTGGTCCCCTTATACCTCCCTCACCCCCAGCAATCACCACACTGGTGTCCATGTCCACGAGTCCATTTTGCTCAATTCCTCCACCCGCTAACCTCCCCACCCAACCAGCTGTCATCTGCTCTGCATCTATGAGTCTGTCTTTGTTTTGTTTGTTGCCTCAGTTTGTTCATTAGATTCCACCTACGAGTGAACTCATATGGTATTTGTGTTCTTCTGACAGGCTTATTTAACTTAGCACAATGTTCTCCAGTTCCATCCAGACTGCTATAAAGGGTGAAATTTTCTTTTGTTTTTAATTTTATGGCCAAGTAGAACTCTATTGTGTAAATGCCTCATAGTTGTTTTATCTACTTATTTATTGGTGAACACTTGGGCTGCTTCTATATCTTGGCATTTATAAATAACACTGTAATGAACATAGGGGTGTTTACATTCTTTCAAATTTGTCTCTTGGGTTCCTTCTGATATATTCCCAGAAGTGAGGTTGCTGGATGAAAAAGCATATCCATTTTTAATTTTTTGAGACACCTCCATAAAGCTTTCCACAGTACCTACACCAGTCTGCATTTCCACCAACATTGCAAAATGCTTACCTTTTCTCCACATCCTCGCCAGCACTTATGGTTTGTTAACTTATTGATGGTAGCCATTCTGATAGGTGTAAGATGGTATCTCATCCTGGTTTTCATTTGCAGTTCTCTGATGGTTAGTGACCTTGGACGTCTTTTCATATGTCTATTAGCCATCTGTATGTCCTCTTTGGAGAACTGTCTATTCAGGTCTTTTGACCATTGTTTTAAACTTTTCTTCATGGCTCTGGCCTGTATGGCTCAGTTAGTTGGGTATCCTGGCAAAACAAAAGCTCGTAGGTTCAATTCCCAGTCAGAGCATACACTTGGGTTGCCAGTTCTGGTTGGGCCACGTAGGAAAGACAAATTAGTTGCCTCCCATACACACCCTGACCAAGGGATTGAACATCAACCCAGGTATGTGCCCTGACCAGGAATCAAACTCACAGCCTTTTGGTGTATGGTACAATGCAACAAAAAACTGAACCACACCAACCAGGGATGTCCTCTTTCTCCCTCCCTTCTGCTCTCTCTGTGAATTAATAATGAGAATATTTTTAAATAAGTATAAAGTTTTATTTATATAAGATTTGCACTTTTATGTTTAGTTTATTCCTACTTATTTTCTTTCTATTGATATTATAGGTAGAAACTTATTTCCATTATACTTTTGTTTGTATATAAAAAATAACAATTTTTAGGCACTACTTTATAGGTTGGTTCCTTGCTTAATTTTTTGTTTGTTTTAGGGTTTTGTTCCTTGATTCTTTTGAGTCCTGCAGCAATGTTATATCACTGCACATTCAAATAGCTGAACTTCTTCCTCCAATTTTCACACCTTTGTTTTTTTTCCTCATTTGATTGCATTGGCTAACACCTCCAAGAGAATAAATTACTTAATCTGTTGTGTAATGTTAATACTTGTAAAATAAAAATGTGAGCACAAGAATCCAGCATGGCTTCACAAAAGAACAAGGCATTCTTAACCTCATTTGCTTTTTCTAAATAAAGATAGGTTTACTTGGCAGGAAAGCATAGACAAGTTTCTCCAGACCAGTATTCTTTACTGTCCTGCTTGAATTTAAATTAAGTTGAACCAGTTCCAAAGTAAACAGGTTAGTAATTCTAGACTCAGCATTCTCCAAAATAGAGTTATCTTAGCATGAGAGTGTTGAATGCATGTTTTTTACATTTTCAAAACTCATAGTAATATCCTAAAAGGCTTATAGTTAAAAATATAATCAAAACTGAAAGAATCTGACCTATTAAAATAAGTATTATGAGTACACAATTAAAAAACTGACTACTCTGATCACAGTTCACATGACAGAGCCCTGGGTTTCAGTTGTCTGTAACCAAACCCGAAACCCCAGTTTGATGTGGTATCACTGGAAATGCTTCCAGGACTGGTCTCCTCTCCTTTGAGCCATTTATTTACAGAGGGGAGGAAGTTGCTAGAAATCATTTTTTAATTGAATTTAATGTGGTGACATTAATAATAAAATTATATAGGTTTCAGTAAGCAATTCTACAACATACCATCTGTATATTATTTTGTGTGTTTACCACCCGAAGTCCAGTCTCCACCATCATTTATCGCCCCCCACCCCGCATTGCACTCTTATACCTCCCTCCACCCCCCATGCTCCTCTGGCAACCAACCTACTCTTCTCGGTGTCCATGAGTCTTTTTTTTCTTTACTTAATTCCTTCACCCATTTCAGCCTTTCCAACACCCTCCCCTCTGACAGCTGTCTGTCTGTTTTCTACATCCATGAGTCTGTCTCCATTTGTTAGTTTGTTTTGTTCACTACATTCCACATATAAGTAAAAATATATGTTGCTTGTCTTTCTCTGACTCGCTTATTTCTCTTAACATCGTAACCTCTAGGTGCATCAATGCTGACACAAAAGGTAAGGCTTCCTTCCTTTTTCTGGCTGAGTAGTATTACATTGTATAATTTTATCATAGCTTTTATATGCAGTCATCTACTGATGGGCACTTGGGCTGCTTGCAAATCATGGCTACAGTAAGTAACTCCACAATGAACATAAGGATGCACATGTGCTTCAAGTTTTTGGTTTCTTTTTATTTTTTATTTTTTAAATAGATTTTATTGATTATGCTATTACAGTTGTCCCATTTCCCCTTCACTCCCCTCCACCCTGCACACCCCCTCCCACCCACATTTCTCCCCTTCAGTTCACATCCATGTCATAGTTATCTGTTCTTTGGGTTCTACATTTCCCTTACTATTCTTATCCTCCCCCTGTCTATTTTCTACCTACCATTTATTCTACTTATTTTCTGTACTTTTCCCCCCTTTCTCCCCCTCCCATTCCCCCGTTGATAACCTTCCATATGATCTCCATTTCTGTGGTTCTGTCCCTGTTCTAGTTGTTGGTGTAATTTGTTTTTCTTTTTGTTTTAGGTTTGGTTGTTAATAATTGTCAGTCTGCTGGCATTTTACTGTACATGTTTTTTGTCTTCTTTTTCTTAGGTAACTCCCTTTAACATTTCATATAATGAGGGCTTGGTGATGATGAACTTCTTCAACTTGACCTTATCTGAGAAGCACTTTATCTGCCCTTCCATTCTAAATGAAAGCTTTGCTGAATAGAGCAACCTTGGATGTAGGTCCTTGCCTTTCGAGACTTGGAATACTTCTTGCCTGTAAGGTCTCTTTTGAGAAATCAGCTGACAGTCCTACGGGAACTCCTTTTTAGGTAACTGTCTCCATTTCCTTTGTTGCTTCTAAGATTCTCTACCTATTTTTAATCTTGGATAATGTAATTTTGATGTGCTTTGGTGTGGTCCTCTTGGGTCCAACTTGTTTGGGATTCTCTGAGCTTCCTGGATTTCCTAGAAGTCTATTTCCTTTGCCAGAATGGGGAAGTTCTCCTTTATCATTTTTCAAATAACTTTTCTACTTGTTGCTCTTCCTCATCTCCTTCTGGTACCCTTATAATTCTGATATTGAAATGTTTGAAGATGTCCTGGAGGTTCCTAAGTCTCTCCTTAGTTTTTTGGATTCATGTTTCTTCATTCTTATCTGATTGGTTGTTTCTTTCTTCCTTCTAGTCCACTCCATTGATTTGAGTCCCAATTTCCTTCCCATCACTATTGGTTCCCTGTACATTTTCCTTTACTTCACTTAGCATAACCTTCATTTTTCCACCTAATTTAGAACCATACTCAACCAATTATGTGAGCATCCTGATTACCAGTGTTTTGAACTGTGCCTCTGATGGGTTGGCTTTCTCTTTGTTGCTTAGTTGTATTTTTTCTGGAGCATTGATCTCTCCTTTCTTTTGAACCATTTTTTTTTTGTCTTCACATGCCTGTTATGTATTGAGGGGTGGAGACTTAGCTGTTCACCAGGGCAGGGAAACTGAGGTTGCTGGGCTGTGATGTTGTTTGTGGGGTAGGGGTCAGAGAGGGAACAATGGTGCTTGCTATGCTTTCTGCCACATTTCAGTCACTTCTCCCATTTCTCACAAGAGAAGGGCAAACGGGGCCCTTCTATTGCTGATGCCTGTGCGGGTAGGTTTGTGCACATTCTAGGACACTGTGAGTCTCTCCAATGAACTCTCCTGTTAGGCTGGGAGTCTCTCCCAGCTCATCAACCCCCACAGGTGTTTTCAATGGGTGTTTTGAGGCTATATTTCCCTGTGCTGGGTCCCTGGGTTGCACCATTCATCTCATTCCCCAGTTTCACCTGGTTTATCTGCGCACAAATGTGGGGCCACCTGCCGCCTTTCCCAACACTGTGCACCACAATCCACTGCCTTGCTAGGTCTTCCAGCCACCACCCTGTGCACCCAGGGTCCACTAGCCACTGCTTTGCCATGAATCCTCTCCATCCCAGTCGACCAACTCCGCCCCTCCTACTGGTCTGGACGAATATGTCTTCTTTAACTCCTTGATTGTCAGACTTCCATACTGTTCAATTTTTCATCAGTACTGGCTATTTTTTGTTTTTAAATTGTTGTTGTCCTTCTTTTGGTTGTGGGAGGAGGCACAATGTATCTATCTACACCTCCATCTTGGCCAGAAGTCCCCAAGTTTTTGTTTCTTATATTCCCAAAAGTAGGCTTACTGGGTCATAAGGAATTTCCATATTTAATTTTTTTAGGTAACTTTATACTGCTTTCCACAGTGGCGACACCAGTGTGCATTCCCACCAACATTGCATGAGGGTTCCCTTTTCTCCACATCCTTACCAACAGTTGCTCATGGATTGATTGATGATAGCCATTCTGACAGGTGTGAGATGATATCTCACTATGGTTTTAAAGTGCATCTCTCTGATTGTTAGTGGTGTTGAGCATCTTTTCATATGTCTATTTGCCATCTGTACATCCTCTTTGGAGAAGTATCTATTCAGTTTCTTTGCTCATTTTTTAAAATGGATTGTTTGTTTTTTGGTGTTGAGTTTATAGCATCCTTACAAATTTTTTAAATTAAGCTTTTAATAGATGTACTGGTGAATATGTTCTCTCATTCACTAGGTTTTCTTTTCATTGTGTTGATGGTTTCTTTTGCATTGGACAAATCTTTTACTTTGATGTAGTCCCATTTGTTTAATTATTTTGCCTGAAGATAAATGTCAGAAAAGAATATTGCTGCAAGAAATGTCCAACATTTTACTGCCTATTTTTCTTCTAGGATTTTTATGGTTTTGAGTCTAACACTGAAGTCTTTAATCATTTTGAGTTTATTCTTGGGTATGGTATAAGAAAATGTTCTAGTTTTATTTTTTACCACATATGTGTCCAATTTTCACAACAGGATTTATTGAACAGGCTGTCTTTACCCCATTTTGTTTTAGATCTTTTGTCAAATACTAATTGACTATAAATGTAAGGATTTATTTTTGGACTCTCCATTCAGTTCCATTGATCTAAGTATCTGTTTTTATACCAGTTCCATGCTATAACTATGTTAATTATATATGTTAATTACTATGCCCTTTTAGTACAGTTTGATATCAGGCAGTGTGATTGCTTTAACTTTGTTCTTCTTTCTCAAAATTGCTGTGGGTATGCAGGGTCTTGTGTGGTTCCATAAATATTTTTGGAATATTTTTTCTAGTGCTGTGAAATATGCCATGGGTATCCAGATAGGAATTGCATTCAATCTATAGATTGCTTTGGGTAGTATGGACATGTTAATTCTTCCCATCCATGAACACAGTATATGCTTCCACATATTTGTATCTTTTTCATTTTACTACTTCAGTGTCTCCTACTTTTTCTAGTGCAGGTTCTTTACATTCTTAGTTAAATTTATTCTTACTTATTATACATATTCTTGAAGAAATTGTGAATGAGATTTTCCCAGTTTCTTATTCTGAGAGTTCATTATTGGTGTATAAAAATGCACTGATTTCTGGATACTTATCTTGTGCCCTGTTACACACTGAATTCATTGATCAGTTCTAGTAGTGTTTTAGTGGAATCTTTAGGTTTCCTATTTATAATATCATGTTATCTGCAAATAATGACAGTCTTACTTATTCTTTTCCAACTCAAATGTCTCTTGTTTTTTTATCTTGTCTGCCTTCTGTAGCTAGGATTTCCAGTACTGTGCTGAATTACACTGGTGAAAGCAGGCATCTCTATCTTGTTCCTGATATTAAGGGAAATACTTTATTTTTTACCCATTGAGTACACTGTTGGCTGTAGATTTTTCATATATGGCTTTTAATACATTGAAGTATGTTTCCTGTATTCACACTTTGCTAAGCGTTTTTATCATAAATCAATTTATGAAAATCCATGGCTAGATTTTATCAAATACTTTTCCTGCATCTATTGTTATGACCATGTGGTTTTACCCTTCATTTTGATTGTGGGGCATATCACTTTTATCAATTTGCAGACATTGTAGCAAACTTGCACCCTTGGAATAAATCCCACTTGTTCGTGGTGTATGATCTTGTTAATGTATTATTGGATCTGGTTTACTAATATTTGTAGAATTTTAGCATTTTTGTTCACCAGAAATATTGGCCTATAATTTTTAAGTATATTTTATTGATTATGCTATTACAATTGTCCCATTTTCTTCTCACCTTTATTTTCCTCCGCCTTGCACACCCCCTTCAACATTCCCCTTATCCTTCAGTACATGTCTATGGATTGTACATGGAAGCTCTTGGGCTTCCCCATTTCATATACTGTTCTTAACCTCCCCCTGTCTGTTTTCTACCTACCATTTATGTTTCTCAATACCTGTACCTTTTACCAGATTCTCCCCCTTCCAACTGATAACCCTCCATGTCTATGATTCTGTTCCTGTTCTAGTTGTTTGCTTACTTGGTTTTTGTTTTTGTTTTGTAGGTTCAGTTACTGATGGTTGTGAGTTTGTTGTCATTTTACTGTTCATAGTTTTGATCTTCTTTTTCTTAGATAAGTCCCTTTCACATTTCACATAATAAGGGCTTGGTTATGATGAACTCCTTTAACTTGACCTTATCTGAGAAGTACTTTATCTGCCCTTCCATTCTAAATAATAGCTGGATAGAGTAACATTGGATGTAGGTACTTGACTTTCATTACTTCAAATACTTCTTCCAGCCCCTTCTTGCCTGCAAGGTTTCTTTTGAGATATCAGCAGATAATCTTATAGGAACTCCTTTGTAGGTAAATTTCTCTTTTTCTCTTGCTACTTTTAACATTCTCTCCTTATCTCTAATCGTGGGTAATTTAACTATGATCTGCCTTAGTGTGTTTCTCCTTGGATCCAACTTCCTTGGAACTCTCTGAGTTTCCTGGACTTGGATGTCTATTTCCTTCACCAGATTGGGAAATTTTTCCTTCATTATTTTTTCCAATAAGTTTTCAATTTCTTGCTCCTTTTCTTCTTTTTCTGGAACTCCTATAATTTGAATGTTGGAATACTTAGAACTGTCCCAGAGATTCTTAAGCCTCTTTTCATATTTTTTGAATTCTTGTTTCGTCATTGTGTTCAGGTTGAATGTTTATTTCTTCCTTCTGTTCCAAATCATTGATTTGAGTTCCAGTTCCCATCGCTTCACTCTTGGTTCCCCGTATATTTCTTTATACCACTTTATGTAGCCTTCACTGCTTCCTTTGTTTTGCAGTTGTACTCAGTTTTTTTTTCTGTGCACTCTGATTACCAATGTTTTCAGCTCTGTAACTGATAGGTTGGGTACCTCCTTGTTGTTTAGTTCTTTTTCTGGAGTTTTGATCTGTTCTTTCATGTGGGTCATATTTTTTTGTCTCAGTGCACCTATTTATGTTGTAAGTGGTGGAGCCTTTGGTATGCACCAGGGTGGGACAACCCACTACACTGCATTGTGGCACTATATGTGGGAAAGGGGTCAGAGAGGAAACAATGGTGCTTGCTCCATTGTTGCTCTGCTTTCAGTCACTTCTCCCACTACCTACAAGCAATTTGGGCCCTTCTGGTGCTTATTCCAAGGTGGATGGGTTTGTGTACATTCCAGGACCCCATGGGTCCCTCCAACGGAATCTCCTGGGAGTGAGACCAGGAGTTTTTCTCAAAGCTGCACCTCCCTGAGAGTTTTACAGGCAGAGGTTTTGAGGCTTTTCTTTCCTGTGCTGGAACCCTGGTTGCACAGTTTGTATCATTACCCAGTTGTTACTGTTGGTATATCATCATGAAAATGTGGGACTGCCTGGTCCTCCAGCCACCACTTTGCCATGCGTCCACACAGCCTTGGCTGCCCATATCTACCCCTCCTACCAGTGTGGATGAATATTTCTTCTTTAATTCTTGGTTGTCGAACTTCCACACAGTTCGATTTTCTGGCAGTTCTGGTTGTGTTTTGTTTTGGTTGTTGTCCATCTTTGATCGTGTGAGGAAGCAAAACATTATCTGCCTACAGCTCTATCTTTGGCCTATAATTTTTTCTATGTACTGACTTTATCTGGTTTTGGAGTTAGGATGATGCTGGCTTCATAAAGTGACCTTGAGAGTCTTCCTTCCTTTTGAATTTTTTGGAATAGTTTGAAAAGGATAGGTGTTAGTTCTTTTGAACGTTTAGTGAAATTAACTTAGGAGCCAAATTCATCTTGTTTAGAACTGTTATTCCTTGGGAGTTTTTTGATTACTGCTTCAATTTATCTAGTTATAACCTGTCTATTTGGATTCTCTGATTCTTCCTGATTCAATTGTGGAAGACTGTATGTTTCCATTAATTTATCCTTTTCTTGAAGATGGTCCCATTTTCAATTCAATATTTTGTTGTTGATCTATTACAGTTGTCTGAAATTGTCCAATTTGTTGGCATATAGCTGTGTGTAATATTTTCTTACAATCCTTTGTACTTCTTTGGTGTCAGTTGTTACTTCTTTTTCATTTCTAAATTTATTTATTTATTTAGGTCTTCTCTCTTTTCTTCTTTATGAGTCTTGACAAAGGTTTGTCTACCTTGTTAATTTTCCAAAGAACCAGCTCTTGATTTCATCAATTTTTAATGAATTTTTAGACTTTATTTTGTTTAATTCTGCTATAACCTGTATTATTTCCTTCCTTCCACTCACTTTGAGCTTTGTTCGTTGTTCTTTTTCAAGTTCCTTCAATTGTAAAGTTGGATTGTTTGAGATTTTCCTCTTTTTTGATGTAGGTTTGTGATGCTATGAATTTCCCTCTAGGGAGTGATTTTGCCTTGTCTCAGAGATTTGGGGTTGTTATATCCTCATTTTCATTTGTTTCATGGTATCTTTTGATTACATCCTTGATCTTATTGTTATCCCTTTAATTGTTTAGTGATATGTCATTTAGTCTCCATGTGTTTAGGTGTTTTCACTTTTTATCTTGCAATTTATTTCTAGTTTCATACTATTGTGGTCAGAGAAGATCCGTGGTATGATTTCAATCTTTTTAAATTTATTAGGACTGGTTTTGTGTCCTAACATGTGGTAATATTCTAGAAAATTTCCATGTGTACTTGAACATATATTTGGATGCTTTGGGGTAAAATGGTCTGAAGAGATCAATTAGATGCATCTGATCTAGTTTGTCATTTTAGGCTAAAGTTTCTTAGCTACGTTTCTTAACTTTCTGTCTGGAAGATCTATCCATTGATGTCAATGTGGTGTTAAAATCCTCTATTATGACCATAATACTGTCAATCTCTCCCCTCATATCCATCAAGATTTGCTTTACATATTCAGCTGCTCCTATGTTTGGTGCATAGATGTTTACTAGGGTTATATTCTCTAAATCCATGCTTATGAGACTCCTCTTCAGCTAGTCCTCAGTTATTCAAAATGATTGTTCTTTCATTTAGTTGTTGCTACAGTTTGGTCCTGTGAGGAGATGAGTATAGCTTCCTCCTACTCTGCCTCCATCTTGAAAATGCTAAAATTCTTTAATAAATACCCCCAGAAAACCAGCCTTTAGGGCTGAAAACCTGAAAAAGATCTAAAGGTGATCATTTTATCATGCCTCACAGTTCTTCTGTGTTTATGTCCCTTTTTTTCTCCTATTTATTGGGGTGACATTGGTTAATGACATCAGATCAATGTAGAGTGTACATTTCTGTAATACATGATCTATATATTGCAATGTGTACTCACCACCGAAAATCAAATAATCTTTTCTCACCATATATTTGCTCCTTTTACCCATTTACTACACCCAAATTCCCTATTCTTTGGTAGCTAACATACTGTTGTCTGTGACTACAAGTTTCTTTTATATCCCATGAGTGAAATCATATATGATTCTTAGCCTTCTTGTGCCTTATTTTGCTTAGCATCATATTCTCAAGGTCCATCCATGTTGTCACAAATAGCAGTGTTTCATCTTTTTCTTATGACTGAGTATTATTTCATAGGACATATGTACCACACTTTATTTAATCCTCTATTGAAGGACACTTTGGTATTCTCCATGTGTTGGCCACCATCAATATTGCTGCAATGAACATTGGGGTGCATATGTCACTGCAGACACATGTTTTCAATTTTTTTTAGGAGATACCTAAAAGAGGAATTGCTGTGTCACATGGTAACTCTATGTTTTTTAAAAATCTTCACCTGAGGCTATGTTCACTGATTCATAAGGACAGAAAAGGAGAAAGAGAAATATCAGTGTGAGAGAGAAACAATGATTGTTTGCCTCCCGTAAGTATTCTGACCAGGTATTGAACCTGCAACCTATGTATGTGCCCTGACTAGAGATAGAACTTGCAACATTTTGGTGTATGGGACAGCTCTCCAACAAAGACACCTGGCCAGGGAGGTAACTCTATTTTCAATTTAAGTGGCCTCCACATTGTATGCCATCATGGTTGTGCCAGTTTATGTTCCCACCAACAGTGAATGAAGGTTTTCTCCAAAATTTCTCTAACACTTATTACCTGTCTTGTTGATAATAGCCATTCTAACAAGTGTGAGGCAGTATCCAATTGTACTTTTGATTTGCTTTTCCCTAATAGCCGGTGAAGTTTAATATCTCTTTATATATCTGTTGGTCATTTGTATGTCTTCTTGGGAGAAGTGTCTGTTTGGGTCCTCTGCCCATTTTTCAATTGAATTGTTTGTTTCCTTGGTGTTGAGTTGCATGAGTTCTTTATATATTTTGGATACTAACCCCTTGTCAAGGTCTTGTTTTAAAATTCCCCATTCAGTTGGTTGACTTTTTGTTTTAGTTTGCAGTTTCTTTTGCTATACAGAAAGTTTTAGTTTGATATAATCCAGTTCATTTATTTTTGCCTTGACTTCCCTTCCTTTTGTGTCAAATTCATAAAATGTTCTCTATCATCAAGGTCCATAAGCTTAGTACCTGTGTTTTCTTTTATGTAATTTATTGTTTCAGATCTTATATTTAGGTCTTTGATCCATTTTGAATTAATTTTTGTGCATGTGAACAAACTATAATGTAGCTTCATTCTTTGGCATGTGTCCTTCCAGTTTTCCCAGCACCTTAATGAAAAGGCTTTCTTTTCTCATTTGTGTGTGTTTGGCTCCTTTGACAAAAATTATTTGCCCATATACATATGGTTTTTATTTCTGGGCTCTAAACTCTTTTCCGTTGGCCTCTGTGTCTGTTTTCCTGCTGACACTGTGCTTTTGTGATTATCATAGCTCTGTAGTATACTTTAAAGTCACGTAGTATAATACCTCCAGCTTTGTTCTTTTTCCTCAGGGTTGCTCTGGCTATTCAGGACTTTTGTGGATCCATAAAAATCTGGTAATTTTGTGTTTTATTTTTTTAAATGACATCGAAACTTTGATAATGATTTCATTATCAGCATATTGCTTTGAATAAGATAGCCATTTCAGCTGTGTTGATTATTCCAATTTATGAACATGGAATATCTTTCCATTTGTGTGTGTGTGCGTGTCTTTTTCAATCTCTTTTAATAACACTGTAGTTTTTAATATCTTGTGTGTTTTTTGTCCTTTTTCTCTCATTCTTGTTTTTCAGTCATTAAGTATAGTTTTGGTACCAATTCCCTGATCGAGAGTGTCATTCTCTATAAAACCAAGGGCACAGAGAGAGGGTAGAAAGGGAAGCAAGATGAATCAACACTATGCTTCATCTCATCTGCATTCAATTTTCCTCTGTACCTTCCAGTGTTTTGGCCTTTGCTCACAGAATGTCCCAACATAGTGGTCTTGAAAGCTGAGTTTGGTGGCCTCTAAGATACTTCAATCCCAGGTCATGACTGGAGGAAAAGAAGGTAGAGCCACAGTTAAACAGCAGTAAAAAGTGGAAAGCAAGAGTACCCCAGACCATTTGAAGAAGGTCATACAAACAGTTTCTGTTCAATAGTGCTTGGTGATTCACTGGAGTGTAATGTTTAGAAAATTTACTATAAAAAGAGCAATAATGTTGCCCTAGCCATTGTGGCTCCGTTGGTTGGAACATGGTCCCACAGACTGAAAGGATGCAGCTTTGACTTTTGTTCAGGGTAAATGCCTAGGATGTAGGTTCAATCAAGGCACATATAAGAAGACAGCCAATTGATGTTTCTCCGTCTCTGTCTTTATCCTTCTTACTCTAAAAGCAATGAAAAAATATCCTCAAGTGAGGGAATAAAATAGCAAAAATGTCTGCAAAATATCTGACTCTACAGAATATACCCCCTTCTCCCCACATTTGAATCCCAGTTGAATTGGCTTCTGCTGCTGCCCGTGAATAAAAATACTGCTCTCACTCCCCCGCCCAAACTTCCCCGGATGGGGACTGGTTTCGTTTTCAGATTCAAAGGACTGTGAAAATTAAAATAAAACAACAGCTTTAAAATGGACTTCGAGGGACTTCCGCCAAGATGGAGGCATAGGTGGAAACACTGTGCCTTCTCCCACAACCAAGTTTGAATACAACAAAGGTTTGGAGAAACAAAGACACAACCAAAGGACAGAAAATTGAATTATACGGAAGTCAAACTACATCTAATCATTCAACGGGGATGGTACGAGGGGCGGAGCCAGCAGCGAGCAGAGTCGGGCAGACAGGTCCCCCGAGCCAGGCGCGCAGGCAGCGAGGAACCAGTTGGGGTGCGGGACAGACTGACCGCGGTGGCACATTCGTGCACAGTGAGACAGACCACACAGGCCCTAGGGGGCGAGTGTTGATGGCGGTGGCACACTTGCGTGCAGTGGGACGAAACGCGTGGGCCCGGTGACGGCAGCAACTGCGGCACCGGTGAGGGCCGCGGTGGCGGGCGGCAGACAGGACACCATAGTCCCTCTTTGACTCCACCCCCACACACAGCGTCACAAACCAGCGACTTAGTTGCCCTGCAATACCTGCCCATCCCTCCCCCAGTGCTCCCTACCTTCCTCCCATTTCCACCCTCCACCTTAGTTATTTTCCATGTGTCCTCTATACCTGTTCCTGTGAATTCTTCTCCTTATCCCCTGTGATTCTCTCCCCTCTCCCCTCTGGTTTCTGTCAGAATGTTCTGTCTTTGAACATCTTTGGTCATATTTTGCTTGGTTGTTTGTTTTGTTGTTTAGGTTCCTGTTAAAGGTGAGATCATATGGTATTTGTCTTTCAACGCCTGGCTTATTTCACTCAGCATAATGCTTTCCAGTTCCATCCATGCTTTTCCAAAGGGTAGGAGCTCCTTTCTTTCTGCTGCATAGAATTCCATTGTGTAAATGTACCATAGTTTTTGGATCCATTCATTTACTGATGGGCACCTAGGTTGCTTCCAAATCTTGGCCATTGTAAATTGTGCTGCAATGAACATTAGGGTGCATAGGCTCTTTTAGATTGATGCTTTAGGGTTCTTAGGATACACTCCTAAGAGTGGAATTGCTGGGTCAAAAGGCATGTTCATTTTGAATTTTCTGAGAAAATTCAATACTGTTTTCCATAATGGTTGTATCAGTCTGCAATCCCAACAACAGTGAACTACTGTCCCCTTTTCCCCACAACCTCTCCAACATTTGTTGTTTGTTGCTTTGTTTATGATGGCTATTCTGACCGGAGTTAAATGGTATCTCATTGTGGTTTTAATTTTTCATCTCTCTGATAGCTAGTGATATTGAGCATCTTTTCAGGTGTCTCTGGATCCTCTCTATGTCCTCCTTGGAGAAGTGTCTCTTCACATGCTTTGCCCATTTTTTTAATTGGGTTGCTTGTCTTCTTAGAGTGGAGTCATGTAAGTTCTTTGTATATTTTGGAGATTAAACCTTTGTCTGAGGTATCATTGGCAAATATGTTTTCCCAGACAGTTGGTTCTCTTTTTATCTTAATACTGTTTTCCTTAGCCATGCAGTAGCTGTTAATTTTGATGAGATCCCATTTGTTTATTCTTTCCTTTATGTCCCTTGCTCTAGGGGACATATCAGTAAAAATATTGCTGAGTGAAATAGCTGAGATTTTCCTGCCAATGTTCTCCTCTAGGACTTTAATGGTGCCACGACTTATATTTAAGTCTTTTATCCACCTTGAATTTATTTTGGTGTATGGTGTAAGTCAGTGTTCAAGTTTCGTTTTTTTTGCATATAGCTGTCCAGTTCTTCCAGCACCATTTGTTGAGGAGGCTATCTCTACTCCATTTTATGTTACTGCCCCCTTTGTCAAATATTAATTGACTGTAGAGATTTGGGTTTATTTCTGGGTTCTCTGTTCTGTTTCATTGGGCTATGTGCCTGTTTTTATGTCAGTACCAGGCTGTTTTGGTTACAGTGGCCTTGTAATACAGTTTGATATCAGGTATTGTGATCCCTCCTACTTTGTACTTCTTTCTCAAAATCGCAGCTGCTATTCGGGGTCATTTATGGTTCCATATAAATTTTTGAAGTGTTTGTTCTCTGTCTGTGAAATATGCCATTGGTACTTTAATAGGCATTGCATTGAATGCATAAATTGCTTTGGGTAGTATGGACATTTTGATGATGTTAATTCTTCCAATTCATGAACATGGTATATGTTTCCATTTGTTTGTGTATTCCTTGATTTCTTTCTTCAGTTTTGTGTAGTTTTCTGCATACAGGTCTTTTGCTTCCTTGGTTAGGTTTATTCCCAGATATTTTATTTTTGTTTTTCTATATTGAATGGGATTTTTTTCTTGATTTCTGCTTCTGCTGTTTCATTGTTGGTATACAAAAATGCCTTTGATTTCTGGATATTGACTTTGTATCCTGCTGTTTTTCCAAATTCATTTATTAGTTGAGCAGTTTTTTGGTAGAGTCTATAGGATTTGCCATGTACACTGTCATGTCATCTGCGAACAATGACAGTTTTCCTTCCTCCTTTCCAATTTGGATGCCTTTTATTTCCTTTTCCTGTCTGATCACTGTGGCTAAAACTTTCAATACTATATATTTTTTTAAATATATTTTATTGCTTATACCATTACAGTTGTTCTATTCCCCCCTTCATTCCCCTCCCCCCGCACACTCCCTCCCCCTCCATTCTCCCCCCCTTAGTTTATAACCACGTGTCTCAAGTTCTTTATTTTCTATATTTCCCCCACTATTCTTGCCCTCCCCCTTACCTATTTTCTACCTACCATCTATGCTATTCTCCGTGCCTTCGCCCCCTTCTCCTCCTCCCACTCCCCTCTTGCTAACCCTCCATGTGTTCTTCATTTCTGTGGTTCCACTCCTGATCTAGCTGTCCTCTTGGTTTGCTTTTGTTTTAGGTGTGGTTGTTAATAACTGTGAGTTTGCTGTCCTTTCACTGTTCATATTTTTCATCTTCTTTTTCTTATATAAGTCCCTTTAGCATCTCATATAATAAGGGCTTGGTGATGATGAACTCCTTGAACTTGACCTTATCTGAGAAGGACTTTATCTGTCCTTCCATTCTAAATGAAAGTTTTGCTGGATAAAGCAATCTTGGCTGTAGGTCTTTGGATTTCATGAGTTGGAATACTTCTTTCCAGCCCCTTCTTGCCTGTAAGGTCTCTTTTGAGAAATCCGCTGACAGTCTGATGGGTACTCCTTTGTAGGTGACTGTCCCCTTATCCCTTGATGCTTCTAGGATTCTCTCCTTCATTTTGGTCTTGGCTAATGTAATTATGATGTGCCTTGGTGTGTTCCTTCTTGGGTCCAACTTCTTTGGCACTCTCTGAGCTTCCTGGATTTCCTGGAAGTCTATTTCCTTTGCCAGACTGGGGAAGTTCTCCTTTATTATTTGTTCAAATAAGTTTTCCACTCATGGCTGTTTCTTTCCCCCTTCTGGTACCCCTATAATCCGGATGTTGGAACGTTTAAAGATGTCCTGGAGGTTCCTAAGCCTCTCCTCATTTTTTTGAATTCTCATTTCTTCATTCCTTTCTGGTGGGATGTTTTGTTCTTCCTTCTGGTCCATTCCATTGATTTGAGTCCCAGTTTCCTTTCCATCACTATTGGTTTCCTGTGCATCTCCCTTCATTTCAATTAGTTTAGCCTTCATATGTTCCTCTAATTTGTGACTATAATCAACCAGTTCTGTGAGCATCCTGATAAACAGTGTTCTGGACTGTGCTTCTGAGAGGCTGGCAATTTCTCAGTCGCTTAGAGTTATTGGCTCTGGGACTTTGAGTTCTTCTTGTGCCATCTTTTGGCCTGTTCGTGCCTGTTCCATAGCAGGATCAGAGCCCTAGGCGTTCACTAGAGCAGGGCAACTCAGTCGCTGGGTTGTGACCTTGTATGTGGGGGCAGGGTCAAGTAGGGACAATGGCGTTCCGTCTGCTGCCTGCCACCGCGGCCCTCACTGGTGCCACAGCTGCTGCCGTCACCGGGCCCATGCGTTTCGTCCCACTGCACGCGAGTGTGCCACCGCTGTCAGCCCTCGCCCCCTGGGGCCTGTGTGGTCTGTCTCACTGTGCGCGAATGTGCCACCGCGGTCAGTCTGCCCTCACCCCAACCGGTTCCGGGCTGCCTGAGCGCCTGGCTCGGGGGACCTGTCCTGCCCGACTCTGCTCGCTGCTGGCTCTGCCCCTCTTACTGTCCCCGTTGAACGGTTAGATGTAGTTGGACTTCCGTATAATTCAGTTTTCTGTCCTTTGGCTGTGTCTTTGTTTCTCCAAACCTTTGTTGTATTCAAACTTGGTTGTGGGAGAAGGCACAGTGTTTCCACCTATGCCTCCATCTTGGCGGAAGTCACAATACTATATTAAATAGAAGTGGTGAAAGTGGACAACCTTGTCTTGTTCCTGATCTTAGTGGAAAATATTTTAGTTTTTGCCCATTGAGTATGATGTTGGCTGTAGGTCTCTCATATGTAGCCTTTATTATATTGAGGAATGCTCCCTCTATTCCCACTTTGCTGTGTGTCTTTGTCATAAATGGGTGCTGTACCTTATCAAAAGCTCTTTCCATGTCTATTGATATGATCATGTGGTTTTTGTCTTTGCTTTTGTTTATGTGATGTATTACATTTACTGATTTTCGAATATTGAACCATCCTTGCATCCCTGGGATGAATCCCACTTGGTCACGTGTATGATCTTTTTGATGTATCTTTTTGATTGCGATGTGATTTCCCAATATTTTATTGAGAATTTTAGCATGTATGTTCATCAGCGATATTGGCCTGAAGTTTTCTTTTTTTATTGTGTCTCTTTCTGGTTTTCGGATTAGGATGATGCTGGCTTCATAAAAAGACTTTGGGAGTTTTCCATCCTTTTGGATTTTTTGGAATAGTCTATGAAGAATAAGGGTTAGCTCTTCCTTAAATGCTTTGTAGAATTCTCCTGTGAAACCATCTGGTCCAGGGCTTTTGTGTGATGGGAGTTTTTTGATCACTGCTTCTATTTCATCTGCTGTTATTGGTCTGTTCGGGTTTTTGTTTCTTTTTCATTGAGTTTTGGAAGACTATATTTTTGTAGAAATTTGTCCATTTCACGTAGGTTTTCAAATTTCTTGGCATACAGTTCTTCATAGTAATTTCTTACAATCCCTTCTATTTCTATGGTATCAGTTGTAATCTCTACTATTTCATTTCTTATTGTGTTTATTTCTGTCCTCTCTCTTCTTGATGAGCCTACTTAAAGGCTTGTCTATTTTGTTTATCTTTTCAAAAAACCAGCTCCTGCATTCATTGATCCTTAGAATTGTGCTTTTAGTCTCTATGTCATTTAATTGTGTTCTGATCTTGGTTATTTCCTTTCTTCTACTTGCTCTGGGTTGTCTTTGTTGTTGTTCCTTGAGTTCTTGCAGGCATAGGGTTAGTTGTTTGTTTGAAATATTTCTATCTTTTTTAGGTAAGCCTGTATTGCTATGAACTTCCCTCTCAGGACTGCCTTCACTGTGTCCCATTAGTTTTGGGTTGTTGTGAGTTCATTTTTATTTGTTTCCAGCAACTTTTTTATTTCTTCCGTAATTTCATTCTTGACCCATTCATTGTTTAATAGCATACCATTGAGTCTCCATGATTTGGGGTGTTTGGGGTTTTTTTCTTTGTGGTGTGTTTCCAATTTCAGTCCCTTTTGGTCAGAGAAAATGCTTGGTATAATTTCAATTTTCTTGAATTTGTTGAGGCTCATTTTGTGTCCTATCATGTGGTCTACCTTTGAAAGTGTTCCATGTGCATTTGAAAAGGATGTGCATTTAGCTTCTTTGGGATGAAGGGCTCTATATATATCAGTTAAGTCCATTCATCTAGGGTGTTGTTCAATGCCGCAATATCTTTGTTGATATTCTGTTTGGAAGATCTGTCCAGTTTTGACAGTGGGGTGTTAAAATTCCCCTACTATAATTGTGTTGCTGCCCATATCTTTCTTGAAGTCCTCTAAGATTTTCTGTATATATTTGGGTGCTCCTATGTTGGGTGCATATATATTTACCATGTTTATGTCTTCCTTGTGGATTTCTCTCTTGAATATTATGAAGTGACCTTCTAGGTCTCTCTTTATGGCTTTTTTGAAGTCTATTTTGTCTGATATAATTATTGCTACCCTGGCTGATTTTTCCTGTCTGTTTGCTTGGAAAATTTGTTTCTAGCCCTTCACTTTTAGTCTGTGTAGGTCTTTTGTCCTGAGGCGGGTCTCTGGTAGGCAGCATATGTGTGGGTCATGCTTTCTTATCCATTCAGCTATTCTATGTCTTTTGATTAGAGCTTTTAATTCATTTATGTTTAAGGTTATAATCGATAGGTACTTATTCATTGCCATTTATGTACCCGTGTTCCTCTCTGTCTCTCTCTTTTCCTTCCTTTCCTTAAAGCAGTCTCTTTGGCATCTCTTTCAGACCTGGTTTGGTGGAGGCTTAAATTTTTAGACTCCTTTTGTCTTGAAAGCTCTTTATCTGGCCTTCTATCTTGATTGACAGGCTTGCTGGGTAAACTAGTCTTGTTTGCAAGCACGCCTCTAGTTCTCATTATTTAGAATATTTCTTGCCATTCTCTTCTGGCTTGGAGCATTTCCATTGAGAAGTCAGCAGCTAACCGAACTGGGGCTCCCTTGTATGTTACTTCCTGTTTCTCCCTTGGCTTTAAGATTCTCTCTTTGTCTTGGAATTTTTCATTTTTAATGATGATGTGTCTTGAAGTGGGCCTCTTTGGGTTTCTCGTGATTAGGTTTCGGTGTGTTTCCTGGATTTGTGTGACTTTTTCTTTCATCAAGTTAGTTGAAGTTTTCCGTCATTACTTTTTCAAATAGGCTTTCTGTCCCTTGCTCTACTTCTTCTTCTTCTGCTGTCCCTATTATTTGGGTATTATTATGTTTCATATTGTCTTGCAGTTCCCTTACTACCTTTTCATTATTTCTGAGTCTCTTTTCCTTTCTTGCTCTTTCTGGGTGTTTTTTTCTACCTTGTCCTCCAACTCTCTGATTCAATCTTCTGCTTCATCGATCCTGCTTTTAATTCCTTCCACTGTGTTCTTCAGCTCTGAAATTATATTCTTCATTTCCTCTTAACCCTTGCTGATAGTTTCTATTTCTTTTTTCATGTTGATATAGTTTGCATTGAGTTCATTGTAGTTTCCATGTAGTTTCTGGTATCTCATTGTGAACTCTTTGAACTTCCTGATAACCAATGCTTTGAATTCAATATCTGATAGCTGACTTGCCTGTATTTCATCTAGCATTATTTCTGAAGCTTCCTCCTTTCCTTTCATTTGGAGACTGGTTCTTAGACTTCCCATTGTTTGTGAGACTTTTCTTGTTAGCTTCAGCTTCTTAAATTGATTTGTTCTTTCTCTCTGGGTTTCTGGTGTGAACTTCTGTGATAGAATACCTGTGAGATTTAGTGGCGGGGTCTCTTTGATCTCCCAAGCTCACTTGTCTTGGGCTGTCCTTTAAGTTGGCTCTGTGTTTGTCTTTGGATCTTGATCATTTTTGGGTGTTTCTTTTGTGGATCCTTCCCACCACTTGGTTAACTGAGGGTCACTCTGTCTACCACCTCTTGTAGTTTGTTGTACTGGTGAGGGCAAGTTGCGTTGACGCTGGTTCTTCCATGTGTACAAGGTTTGGAGGATTCTCCTTTGCTCTTGTTCACTTGTTTGTATTGGGTAGCTTCTCCACTCTTCAGTTGTATTTCCAGATAGGTCCTGGATTGAGGTTTGCATGCTTTTTACTCCCTCTTTCACCTTCTTCTGTTGTTATCTGTTGGTGGTTCCTTTGTTGTTGGATTTCCTCTTCCAGTGGGTATTCTGCTGTTCACTTACTCTTTTTTTGTGTGATCATTTGGAGGGGAAGGCAAAATGGTTTATGACAGTAGAAAAGTATTCTATGATATTTACAGTAGCAGCTGGTAGTGAAGAGATAGGACGTTCTTTGGCTATGTACAGTGTTAACCGTGATCTTCAACTCAACTAGCCACGTTTAAGAAAGGATGGAAAGAAGATAAGACTCTTGTTGGGCAGTGAAGTATTGTGAGTTGGATCTAAAAAGCAGTGAGGTTTTGGGAGGTCAGATTCTGAGGTAAGGTGAGAGTAAAGGATAGTAAATAGGTGTAGTGTGAGAGAGAATAGAGTTAACCACTATAGGAATCTGTGAAGTGGGTTAAGATTTGGGAGGGGTGATGTGAAATATTTACAATTGTATAAAACAGCTATTATTTGCAGTAATATTAGGGCAACAATCGTATGACAGAATCTATGTGATCTGGATAACATAAATAAGGGCTATAGAACTTTGAGTAGTGTGCTAAATGAACACAAGTGATGTGAAGGATAGTAAATTAGCAATACACTTTGGAAGAGAGAACATGTGAAATCTGTCAAATTATACAATATAATGAGCCACGCTTAAAAAACTATACAGAAAGGAGTACAAAAATACTATTACAATAAAGATGTAAGAATAATGAAAAAAATAATAATACAAATATGCAGTAGCTTGAAGTTTCTCTGCAATAGCAAACAAAGAGAAATTTGTCTCACTGACTCCAATGTTGGGATGCCCCCTCTTTCCCTGTTTGGGTCTAACTCTGGTCGTTTCAGAGTTCCAAGTTTTTTTTTGTCTCACTTGTGGGTATTTTTTTTAAAAAAGGCAGGAGGAGGGAGGAAGAAGAAATAAAATTTGACAGAAAAGAAGGTAGGATAAAATAAAAAAGAAGAAAAAATAGAAAAAAGATATGGAAACAAAACAATTATAAAAACTAAAAAAAAAAAAGATTATTTAAAAAAACAAAAGAAACAAACAACAAAAAAGTCACTTCTTGTTGGTTTCAAACTGGCCAAACCAGTTTTTCTGGTCTTGCTGGCTTCAGAAGGCTGAGGGGCAATTGGTGTGGCCTTTTTGTGTACTCAGCCAGTCTTGTAAGCACCCTCCCAAGAACTAGTCTGGCACCTCTCCCCTGTTCCCCATGTCGGGTATCCAGGTCTTTTTTAGAGCACTTTTCCCCCAGGGATCATCATTATGGGCTGGGGTGTGGATGGGCACACACACCAGCCAGGCTGCCTGTGTGTTGGGGGCTTGGGTGATAACCCTTCCCAGTGCTTTGGGGAAACGCAGGGACTTACGTGCAACCTCGGGATTGCTGCTGGATTGGGTGGGGAGTAAGCCAAGCGGCTGTCGCAGGAGAATCCCCCAAACAATTTTACTTTTTGAGAAATTCCTCCTAGTCAAGCCTGCCACTCAGTATATCCCAGTTCTCCAGCCAGACCAGTGACTATCAGGGTCAGTGCACATCACTGCGGGGCTCTCAACTCTCCCAAGCTGGCAACCACAGACTCCATGAGTGATCACAGCCCTTGTGTACTTGCCTCTTTGTCCTTATTCCCCTCTCTGCAACTTCAAGTAACTAGGTCTCTCCAGGTGCTGCTCAAATGCTGCATGGCAGAAAAGAGAGGGAACAGTTGATCCGGCTCACTCCCAAGGACCCTGTGGCTGGCCCACGGCTCCCAGAGTCTGTGGTAGACCCAGCTCCAGGCGCCAGGTTCCGGTCCTGTGGCTACAGCTGCATCTCTGTGCTGGTCCCTGGGACCTTATTGTTCTGCAACAGTCTCCTTGCCTTCTGGTTTTTGAGTGACCGCTACAATTTCTGGTTTCTTATTTTTATTCTTATTCTTATCCTGGTGTCTTATATATGCTGGGGTACTATTGGCTGTTTGCTCTGTTCCTCCATAGATTGGCCAGGTTTCTCTCCTGTGTGTAGGGGGAAGTGGAATCTGCTCCCTCCTAATCAGTAGCCCTCTTCCAACTCCTGAAAAAACAATTCTTCATTTGATCATAAAGCCTGATTCTCCTCTAATATTCCCTCTTTCAGTTTATCATATCATCAGGTATCAAGTTACCTTAGTTAGAACACTAAAAGTCGACTGGAACTCCATTCTTTTGCTTATCACTACCCCGAGATCTACTTGGTCATTATGTATGAGGTCTGTCCAGAAGGTATCCAGCCATGTAATATGAAAATAAAGACATTTATTGAAGAAGATAGAAGATACAAGAAACTCTGTCTGTGGCCAATGACACCTCAGTCCCCTTCAAAGCAGGCACCTTGTGGCCTCACACAGTTCTCCCAGTCCCCATCAGCTGCCTCATTGTGTTTTCCTGAGTCTCATGGATGGTCTGAATTCTCTTCCCTTTCAAAGTTGATTTTAGTTTTGGGAAAAGCCAGAAGTAACAGGGCACCAAGTATGGGCTATAGGGAGGCTGAGACACCTGGGTGATTTGGTGAGCCACCAAAAATCTCTGCACAAGATTTGATGCATGAGTAGGCGGGGTGTTGTGATGAAGCTGCCAATCACCAGTTGGTCATAGCTGTGGCCTTCTGCATCATCTGAATAGGTTCCACGATGAAATGTTCAAGCTTAATGCAAAATTTGATGCAGATTCTTTGCTTTCCTTGCTCAACTATTGTGAGTGTGATGGTCACACAGTACACATGCTCACTCAATGGTGTCTACTGCCCCCAATGACTATTAGAGTGACATCATCATAATTTACACATGCAGGTTACAGTCCATTCTTCTCAGATGCCAGGTTACATTGGTGTTGCACAAATTCTTCTTGAAATATTTCCAGACATTATTAGGCCCTTACTATGATTTATACCTCCCAATTAGGTGTCTGCATCACCAACATCAACACTGCCCCTTTGTGGGCCCCTGCTGACACCTTCTTCTGTATAGAATCTATTTTATGGCTACGGTTGGAGACAGAAAAGAAGGAAGAAGCCAGGAGGAAGGAAGAGAGAGAGAGAAGGAAGGAAGGAAAACAGGAAGGAAGGAGGGAAAGAAAGAAGGTGTTAAACTATACATGAAAGCCTAAAGTGAGAGGCAATGAGCATTTATACGAGACGTAAAAAAAATAACTAGTTTGACTTTGAGACAAGATGGAGGCATAGGTAGACACACTGTGCCTTGTCACAAAACAAAAAGAAAGAAAACAGCAATTTAAAAACAAAAATAACCAGAACTTACAGAAAGTTGAACTCTGTATAAGTCCAAAAACCAAGGAGTTAAAGAAGAAACATTCATCCAGACCAGCAGGAGGAGTGGAGATGGGCGGCAAGGTGGGGGGGAGGAGTGGTAAGGCAGGATCTGGTTGACTCAGTGAGGTGGCCATTGTAGACTGGGTGGATCCACATTTGTGTGCAGATAAACCTGGAGGAACAACTGGAGAGTGAGACAGACCTCACAACCCAGGGTCCCAATGTGAGGAAATAAAGCCTCAAACCACCAATTGAAAACACCTGTGGGGGCTGAGGTGGCAGCAGGAGGAACCCCCAGACTCACAGGACAGTTTGTTGGAGAGACTAACAGGGTCCTTGAATGTACACAAACCCACCCACATAGGAATCAACACCAGAAGGTTCCAATTTGCTTGTGGGAAGTGGGGGAAGTGACTGAAATCTGGCAGAGAGCTTAGCAAGCAGCATTGTTCCCACTCCAACCCCTCCTCGACATATAGCACCAAAACACAGCAAAGAGGGTTGCCCCACCCTGGCCAATACCTAAGGATCCACCCTTTATTATGTAACAGGTTCATCAAGACAAAAAATATGTGGCCCAAATGAAAGACCAGATCAAAGATCCAGAAAAAATACAACTAAGCAAGGAAGACATAGCCAACCTATCAGATGCACATATCAAAACATTGGTAATCAGGATGCTCACAGAATTGGTTGAATATGGTCTCAAATTAGATGTAAAAGTGAAGGCTACCCTAAATGAAATAAAGGAAAATGTACAGGGACCCAACAGTGATGGAAAGGAAACCTGGACTCTACTTGAGAGTGTGGACCAGAAGGAACAAAGAAATATGTTACCAGAAAAGAATAAAGAAACAACAATTGAAAGAACTGAGAAGAGACTTAGGAACCTCCAGGACAACTTTAAACATTCCAACATGCGAATCAAAGGGGTGCCAGAAGGAGAAAAGGAAGAGGAAGAAATTGAAAACTTATTTGAAAAAATAATGAAGGAGAACTTCCCCAATCTGGCAAAGGATAAGCCTTCTAGTAAGTCCAGGAAGCTCAGAGAGTCCCAAAGAAGTTGGACCCAAAAAGGAACACACCAAGGTACATCATAATTACATTACCCAATATTAAAAATGAGTAGAAAATCTTAGAAGCAGCAACGGAAAAGGAGACCATTACCTACAAATGAGTTCCCATCAGACTGTGAGCTCATTTCTCAAAAGAGACCTTCCAGGCAAGAAGGGACTGGAAATAGATATTCCAAATCATGAAAGACAAGGACCTACATCCAAGGTTGCTCTATCCAGCAAAGCTTTCCTTTAGAATGGAAGGGCAGATAAAGTGCTTCTCAGCTAAAGTCAAATTAAAGGAGTTCATCATCACCAAGCTCTTATCATATGAAATATTAAACTGGTACATTTAAGAAAAATAAGATAAAAATATGAATGGTAAAATAACAACCAAACTCTTAGTTATTAACAATCACACCTAAAGCAAAACAAAAGGAAACTAAGCAAACAACTAGAACAGGAACAGAACTGTAGAAATGGAGATCACATGGAGGTTTATCAAGGGGGGAGAGGAAGGGGGAGAAAGGAGGAAAAGGTACAGAGAAGAAGTAGCATAAATGGTAGGTAGAAAATAGACGGGGGAGGGTAAGAATATTATAGGAAATGTAGAAGCCAAAGAATTAGCTTATATGAATGACCCAAGGACATGAACTAAAGGCGGGAATTTGGGTGGGAGGGGGTATACAGGACAGAGGGGAATAAGGTGGGAAAATGGGACAACTGTAATAGCATAATCAAGAGAAAAAATTAAAAAAAGAAAGTGGTGGGGGAAAAAAACTATTGGCCCTGGCTGGTGTGGCTTAGTGGATTGAGTGCCAGCCTGTGAACCCAAAGGCTGGCCATTGATTCCTGGTCAGGGCACAGGCAGCAGTCCAAAGCCCGGTACCCAGCCAGTGGTGTGTGAGAGGCAATCAACTGATGTATTTCTCACACAGTAATGTTTTTCTCACTTTCTTTCTCCCTCCCTTCTCTTCTCTCTAAAAATAAATTAAATCTTTTAAAAAAGTAACTGTTCAAGGAACATTGATTCAGACAGAAACCTAAAGAGGGTTCTGATTAAGGGATAAGAGCAAGGGGTGTTCATGGGAAAAGGAAGGAGTGCAATTCTATCAGTAGAAGGAAGGCATTTCTATTGATACAGTTAAGCTAACACAGTGATGCTAATTCTAAAGAATGTTGTTAATTTTCAGCCTAGTTGTCACTAATGTCCTAATTATATGTTTTCTTGTTATCTTTGCAAACAGTTGTTTGGCACATAATGTTGCTTTACCTTAATTTGCTCTGTTTTAAAATCCCAAAGATTTAAGGAATAAAACATGCAAGGCAGTTCCTCAGGGATGGCAGCTATGACTTCATTTCAAAATGGATCCATTTATATTATTTTACTTTACCAAAGAAACAAAGAAAGAGAACAAGAAATGAATGAATTAATAATGTTACTCCTCTATTTAAAACACTGTAATGCTTCCCAGTTGCTTGTTTGATAAAACTCAGATCCCTAGACTGGTATAAGGATCCTTTCCCGTCCAGCCCTAATCCACCTATTGAACCCACTTCGGCCTCTCTGTGGGCCATGCCCCAGTTCACACCCTTTCCCCCACACTCAAAGTATACTCATGCTTTGGCCACTGCAAGCTCTTTCACACCCATGCCTTTGCACATGCATTTACCCTGCCTAGGATGTTTCTCCACTATCCATACAAACAATCACTCCTTACACAAAACCCCGCTGAACAGACACTACTGTGATTCCATCCCGAGCCCCACAGAATTATTCTTTCCATCCTCTCTTCTCATTCTGCTCTGTGTGTGCTCCATGAGAGCTGCTCTAAGACATTTTTTCCATTCACCTGAGATGATAGAAAAGGAAGGCCCATGTTTTATTCTCCTTTACTTCTCAACTGCTTTGTGACCTGATACAGAAATCAGTAGAAAAAAATGTTTAATGAATGAAGTTTGGAGTTTTCCAGCTCTGCTACCTAGTGGAGCTTCAAGGATATGACTATAGCATGGGGAAAGTTTATAAAATCCAAGTACCTAAACATTTCTGGTTTCTGGTGTTAAATGAACTCACGCAGAATATGGAGGCTCTGCTAGGAATAAATGAGGCCAACATAAGAAACATTCAACCATGTAAAAATTTTTATGAGCTTATTTGCACCAAACTGGCAATTGTTGGGAAGCAAAACCTCAATGGATTAGGACATTCTTCAGAAAATTGCAATTCTGTGTCCTGCTTTATGAATTACAGTGATAAGGTGGGTTACTTAAAATCAACTACTCATAGATCAGGGAGGGAGAAAGCAAAGCCAGGAGGTGTCTGAGATTGGACTAAAAAGGAAAGTGATAGACCTACTTCTTTTACAAAGGTCATCACAGGGTAATAGTCAACAATCATCTCAGTATCAGTGAGGGGGTTTGTGGTCCTCATCTGGTGCTCTGGGCAATATCTGTGCTTTCAAGGGTCCAAAAAGGAAAATTACTTTGACATTTCAAAGGTTATGTTATTATAGATGCAAAAAAGACAACAGTCAGGCTCAATTGAGGTAAAGATTCTAGGCTAGGACATGACTACCTGCCATAAACTGCTTTTAGTCAGTAAGTTTTCATTTCAGACCATCCTTCGTGGTTACTTTAGATCTCTGAGTTAATAAGGTTGCCACAAAGGTCTCCCCTCAGCTTGTGAGGTTTAATATGTGGCCCCTTTTCATCCACAATGATAAAACTTTAAACAATTGTCTTACAGTTTGCAAAGTGGAAACACAACAAGGCAATACTCAGAGTGTTGCAAACAAGAAAGGAAGCCGAGTGTCCCTATAATATACAGTCCTGGGAAAATCAGTCCTGCATTCTAAGTCCATAGGTGAGCAGCCTGAGAATGGGGCAGGTGAAAACTCTAAAATTCACCTTATTTTGGGCTTTCAGAAGCAAGTTTGTATAGGGGAACTGTGGAAATTTTGGAGGGGAATGTTTTTAGGCCGAGTGCAGATGTGATGTTTTTCTTGGACATAAGACGGGGAGCTGAAAGGGGAGTCTCTCAGCTCCTTCCCAAGCTGGCTACCTTTGTTTCAGTGTTCTCTTGCTGTCTTTCAGTGTTATCTCTTAGGTTGCATTAGCATCCCTCTCTTCCCCAGACACCTGTGGTGTATGGCCAGGGAGGCTTTGTATTCTCTGGTTAGGGGGGAGACGTATGATTCTCAAATGTCCTTGGTTTGGGGAGGTAAGGCCTTATAATTCACCAGTTGGCTGTCAATTGCTCAAACTGTTTGGCTTTGTTTAGTTTTGTCTCAGTTTTTCCATTCTACTTGCCAGAGGATTTTCCTAGCCTCTTACTGTCCTGTCTCACAGAGGAAGCTGTGAGAATACTGGGTCTACCTCCCAGCTGTTTACTGTGGGGCAGCTCTGTCAGGTAGAGTTCTCCTGGCTGCTGCAGATAAGAATAAATCTACCAAGACATGATCTGCCTGGGGAAGAAAGGTTGCCAATCTCTCAGAAGAAGGCCCTAGAGACTTTTTCTTTCTTTCTTTCTTTTTTTTTAAAGATTTTATTTATTTATTTACCTTTAGAGGGGAAGGGGAGAGGGAGAGAAACATCAATGTAAGGTTGATTTTTGTGCGTCCCCTGCTGGGAGTTGGGCTGCAGGGTACTGGCCTGCAACCCAGGCATGTGCCCTGACTGGGAATCGAACCGTGATCCTCTGGTTAGCAGGCCTGTGCTCAATCCACTGAGCTACACCAATCAGGGCCTGGAGCCTTTTTCTCAATGGGCTTTAACTGAGTTTAGTTTGCATAGCTATATACAGCATCCATGTAAGGTTTACAGGTAACATTTGTGAGATCGTGGGTGTCTTTTTGAGTCAGGATCTGGTAGACAGAATGACGACAACAGCTCTAAAACCTTGGGCAACAAACTCATCTTGTTTTTGGACCCTGAACATTTAAATTGAGGGCTTTCGTATCAAAGCAGGTTTCACAAGATTTTATGCATTCTTTCCCAGACCTGATCGAGCCACCATCCCCTGCCATGAATCGTGAATTCTCGTATAGGGCTGTACCCCCCTTTGGCCTTGTTTTAGGCCTGAATCAGGTGGGGGAAGTAAGGCAGCCAAGAAATAAGGAGACTTTTTACAGATAGAATGACTCAGGGCATGACAAACCTGAGGGGTGAGGGCCTTTTGCCCCTCCTCCTTAATCCCCTAAATCCTTCTCTGATGGCCCCTTCCTGACTGTGCCTATCTTAGGTTATTCCTTCCTTGAGGATATTACCCATCACTGACTATCCAGCCATCCTCCAGGGACCAAGCAGGGTGAATAAAGGGGACAGAGGCTGCACCCCTACTGGGAGGATAAGTTTTGTCTCCTTAGTGGCTTATGGTTCCAAGGTCACCTAGCCATGGGGCCTTTTCACCTGTTGGTGAGGTTATAGCTCCTGAAACCAGGCAGGATGGTTCCCAACAGTTCACACCTTCCCAAAAAAGGTAGTGTGTGTGTCCTTTATTTGCCCAATACCTGCAGTCTCATCAGAGCTCTGCTTCTCACATTTGCCCATTTGGAGTAGTGTCTTATTTTAAATTGGCCTCTCTTATGAACTATCCCTGGAAAAAGGCCAGGTTACTTACATGTTGTCCTTAACAGAGATAAACCTTCCAGCAACACTCTCTGTGGTCATGGCCTCATAACATATTCTCTGCTGCTTGCCTGATCTTTGTCTTTTAGAAATGAACCTGACAACAAGAGGTATCACAAGTGAGTCTCTGGGAGTGGCTGCTACCATTTCTTTGAAAGAACTGTTAGGACATTAGATATAAAGGAGCTATTAAGCACTGTAATGCTGTTAACTGGGTGTTGCCACATCATTACAGAATGGACCTATGGGGGTCCAAATACTGTTACTAAAACAAATCCCCTCCCCTGGGGTCTCTCTACCACTGTGGATTCTTTGTCTGCCACCAGGTGCTAGGAATTATGGTTCTCAATGCCAGAGTTTGGTAAAAAGGAAAGGAACTATTTATTCAAAAGTTATACAGATGGCCTGCCTGGTGTAGCTCAGTGGATTAAGCGGGGGCCTGCAAACCAAAGGATAGCAGTTTGATTCCCAGTCAGGGCACATGCCTGGGTTGCTGGACAGTCCCCAGCAGGGGACTCATGGGAGGCAACCATACATTGATATTTCTCTCCTTCCCTTCCCCTCTAAATATAAATAAATAAAATTTTAAAAAATAACTTATACAGATGGCAGAATATTGCCATTAAAAATCTCAAAGTTCCTTTAAAACACCCACCAACACACACACAGTCCTTCTTCTTCCCCTTTACTTAACCAGGCCAGTAAGGAGCGCTGTGTCTCAGAAAAGAAGATAAAGTCTGTAGCTCAGGTATTCTCCCGCTTCCTCCCAATATTCTATGCTCTGAGGGCAGGCCTCCTGCTGGTCCCATTACCATCACCAGTGTTGCCACTGTGATCTCCAGTTCTTAATCCAAAACCACATGGCACTTTTCTCATGGCCCACCAGCAAAAGTCCTTTCTCCCCTTTCCTTCCCACATGGTCTCACATTGTCCTGTGTCCTGCATTGTCCCTCCTGCATTCTTTCAAAATGCTAAGAGAGAGTTCTGCATAGTTGCTACATCTTGCTTTCTTGATTCCTAAACCCTGTATTCAAGGGAGATCAGTCTCTATCCCCAAAACCGGCTGATTAGAGCCAGCATGGCTGCCTGGCCTGAATTTAAATCCCAGCATGAATCTTCCTGCATGGCCCCATTTCCTACTCCTCCCACAACTGGCTACACCTGCCAGCACTCTTGTATTTTTCAGCCTTTCTGAGCTGCCAGTAAGTCCAGGCAGGTGTGGCCTGGTGGCAGGCATGGAGCAAACCATCTCCAAGTTCTCATGAAGGCCCTATAACCAGGGAAAGTGTTTCCCAGTCACAGCACAGGTCAAAGCCAGGTGCACTTCCCTAGCTAGTCTGCTATTGATATGCAAAATAACCATTTCTGAATATCAGGTTTGAAGCTGTCCAGCTATTGATATGCAAAATAACTCAATGGCCCTGCTCCATGTCTCTGTCCTCACCCATGGTGACCTGCCTTGTGGGGGTGGGAATCTCCTATATTTCTATATTTCCTGGATACCCCGAGTTCTGGATCCGGCTTCAAATCCTTCATTTGTGGGGGGGTGGGAGGCTCTGGCTATACCCCATAACAATGTGTCACTTGAATATCTTTCCTGTTGCTTATAGAAAACAATATTTACTATTGAAGGAAATCAGAATTTTCCCACCAAAATATACATTTTGGAATATTGATTATTTTAAGCTGGTTATTTTTCGGAAACAAAAAACTCAGAAAGAACTTTTGACCCACTCTCTTTACCTGCCTGAAGAAATTCAGATAAAAATAGCTGCTTACAGGAAGAGCACTATTTCCTTATCATCAAAATATAAACTAAGTGTGGCCCACACGGAAACATATGTAGCCAAGCCTGATTGTTGGACTCTCCTCGGTGTCCCACTGTTTCTGGTTGGCCCAGCAACAACCTGCTTGCTGCATGTTTGCTGTTGCTCATCTACCTGTGGATTGCCTGGCTTCCCTTGGAAATCAAGAGCCTTGCCTTTCTCTCCTTTGCCCAGAATAGCATATAAGTCTCAATATATCCNGAAAAATTTTACCCCTGCGCACGAGCTCAACTGACCAATCAAGTAAAGGAGCACGAGCCAGTGCACGAGTTAACTCACCAATAATAAGTAACCCTATTGTGCCCCTGAGCCAACCGCTAACCGCCACATCTGCTTCTGTATCCAGCTTGCTTGCGCGCCTCTATAAAACCCTAAGCCTGTAAGCATTTGGCGCGACTCCCGTTTGCAGCCCTCGTGGGTACCGTGTCCTTGGACACTTTGAGAGTTCGCCCCTGCACAGGTTAAACTTGGCCAATAAAGTAACACCTTTGAAACCCTGAAAGTCTCCGACATTTGTTCTCGCGGTTTCGAATGCAACACAGAATAGCATATAAGGCTCAACTGCCCAATATATCGTCAGGTTTCCTATTTCTATGAAACCTGTAAATGTGTATAACAAATCTCAAGTTTTCTCCTAGTAACGTCTTATATGAAGTTATCAATCCAGTTAGAAGGATTTGAAAAGCTGGAAGAAAAATTATTTTGATCTGTCTCCACATTACGTGTGAAAAAACCCCAAATACATGTAGGTAGTTGCCTGGGAATGAGTTCTATATCCTCCATTGGAGGGCAGGGATTCTAGCTCCAGAACAATATTAGTTTTTTAAAATATAAATGTGTGATAAATGTTCATTTAATTACATTGGGTTAGCTAAGCATTTGGCCTAATAATTATGGATTTATGGATGGTTTAACTCATTATGGTAAGGTTTTCTTTTTCTCATTGAAGGTCCCAGTTGATTATCTAGACACTTAACTTTTCTTTGGCTCGTTCACTGTGATCTGATTTCTAAAAATATGGCCAAATCAATTCAAATCCATCTCTACCACTGATACTAAAACTGAGGGTTCTAAATGTTATCAGATGGGGGCCTGGATCTGAGTGGGTCTGCCTAGGGCTGGCTAGAGTGAATGGGTTCTTGACTTCACATAGGAAAGATTTCATGACATGAGTCCAGGTCACTCTGAGGATACATTTATTAAAGCTAGGGTCAGTGAAACAAGGAAGGGCGTAGCATAAAAGAAGCAACAGGAGAGGCTTGGCTGGGTTGCCTCAGCTCACTGGAAATTCAGAGCAAAGAGGGCTTTGGGAATAGGTGCAGGGCATTAGCCTGGGATAAGCTGCCAGATGCCCACAGCCTTAGAGTTTAGGAGACACACATCTGTGAGGAAAGAAGCGTGGTGGGGGTGGGGCAGGTAGGCAGAAAGGAAAGGAAATGGCAGGGACTGCTCCCCAGAGGGAAAGCATGTGTGCACTGGTCCTTTGTCTTGAGGCTTTTGTTTCTTTTTTATAGGTGGAAGATTAGGGAAGGTCTAAGGGGAAGGTTTTGGTAGAATATTCATGAGTTCTCCAGGTGTGTCCCTTTAGGGTTATGATCTCCACTTTGGTCAGTGCAGGACAGGGGGTCTTTATGTAACAGGGAATACCCGGGTTCCAAAAATGGGCAAGTCTGCAACTAACAGGGCTTGGGGGAGGGAGAAGCAGAGGATGGCCATTGAAAGTTACTTTGCATATCGATAACAACTGGCCAGCTTCATAGATGTGTTGAGTAGCTGTGGGAGGCCATGGGAGCCAGGGAGGTGGGCATGAGTTTAACCCATAGCTGGGAGGTGGTTCCCCTATATCACAGGGCCATGCCTGCCCAGACTAACAATGGCAATCAGTTACTGGCAGGTGTAACTCTTTGTGGGAGGAGTCAGATGGAGTGTTATGAAGGAGGCACTGGAATTTAAATTCAAGTGTGGCAGCCATGTGGGGCTCTGGACCCTGTTTCTTGGAAAAAGAATAGGAGAGCCACAAGGGAAAGTCTCTCTCTCTCTCTAACTCTCTATTCCTCCCTATACCACTGCTCCTCAGAGACCTAGCCTTTCCCCTGGATAGTCATAGATCCCTGAGGAAGAAGACAGTAGACCACACCAGATTAATGACCACAAGGTCTAGACCTCTGGCAAGCCACAGATGACACCTTGACCTAAGTTATGTTTCAGTTCCTGGGCCCTAAAGTAGAATGACTCTCCCCTGGATACTTCCCCATTGAAGGAGCCACAGGGACATCTGAACGGACTTCACAACTATCCTCAAGACCTGAAAAAATATTACCATTACCTCATGTTCAACCAATCAGCTCCTTGCATAACCCCAAACCCTCTAAGCCACAATGTCTTCTGATTTTGCCCTATACAATCTATAAACTACATGACATCGGGAAGTTTGGGCTTTTGCACATTAGCTTCCTGTTCTCCTACATGGTTCCATTCATCAATAAAATAACTTATATTTCTCCACTGCAATTCTTTGTTTGGCTCTGCTATTGCCAGGTGGATGAACACTGTCTGGTCTATAACAGCACCAAGGTAGAATTGACCTTAAAGTTTTATGAGTCAGTCAATCCATGTAGTACTGAAAAAAATACATGGAGTAAAATAGTATTACATACTATATATTAGGCAGGATAGTAAGAAGCAAGGAAAATTCCTTGGCAAGTGAAATAAAGAAATTTAGACAGCTGATTCAAACTGGCCTGATGGAGCTTTCTGACTCACATGCCTCCTTCTCTTTTGCATGGCCACTTCCTTAAGCTTTGAGCCCTCAAGACAAGGTTCTGATCAGCATGAAATAATCCTAGGAGTAAAGGCACATATTTGCTGACCACAGACAGAGTTTTGCTTAAACTATAGAAAATACCTAGGTCTCAGTTTTCAACAAAAGGCCCAGAAAAGCAGCAACATCCAAGTGATGCCACTGCTGGCATCAGGACCATACACAGTAACCAATGACCCACTACCCTAGTCCCTGAGTGCCAACCACTCAGTGGAGACCATGACCCTGACTCTCTGTGCTCATCTTAATGAGTCAGCATATTAAAACACACTTGGACAGCTGGCATATATTCTACTGATACCCTCCCCTCAAACATCCCCCCCCAAATTCCTGCTTTCTAAAACAGATAAAAACCCTTAAAACAGAGGACCCAGTGCTCGTGCTTTCTCTCTAGAGAGCACCTCACACCTTTTCCCCTCAGGTGTGCATCTTTGCTTTCTTTCTCCTGAGCTCCAAGGCAGGGGTGTCCAACCTTTCGGGTCTCTGGCCCACACTGCAAGAAGAAGACTTGTCTTGGGCCACACATTAAATACACAAACACGATTGAAAACTGATGAGCAAAAAAAAAAAGAGTTTAAGTAAATTTATGATTTTGTGTTTGTTGTATTCATAGCCATCTCAGCTGTATGTGGCCCATGGGCCCCAGGTTGGACACCCCTGCAAGGGTTCCCACAAGATTTGCAACCAGGGTAGCAGTGGGCAATGGCAGCTCCTTTTAGGCTAACCCTTTGAATCTACTTCCAAGAGCCCCACTTTGCCTCTGTAATTTGTTTCTGGACTCCATGTAGCCCACCTGGCTTACCACTTCTGCTTCCATGACTTTCTTTTTAAAAGGTAGGGCAGCTCTCTGAGCAGTTTCCTTGAATATCACATTTGAGAGTGTTTTCACTTTGTGTGCTAAATAAACTTCCTTCTCTGATAGAGTTCTTGGCTCTGAATTCTTTGCTGAGCTCAAGAACCAAGAGCCCATATCACCAATAACATACAGTCAAATGTTCCTGGTTATGAGAGGAGCAGCCTTTCTCCTCTTTTTGTATTAAAGCTGAAATCTCAGCAGAGCAGAATGTGTTGCTTTAAGGTGATGTTTCAGTTGTTGTTCTGTAATCTGGCCATGGATGAGTTACTGAGTGCTTGGCTCTAATGTCAAAACCAACTTGTGTTAATTTAGCTGGAAATGGGTTGCAACATGCTTTTAAAATGTGTTGTTGTCAGTTTATTATTTCAAACGTTTAAAAGAGAGATTATTTTGAAAAGCAAAGCACAAAACAAAATATTTACCTGTAACAATCCCAAATTTATAAGTAAAATGGGCTGTGTTTAGTACTCATTGAAATCTCCAGTTAATTTTTATTCCTTATCTGCTAGTGATAAATTCAGATGGCTGCACAAACACCAAAGAGGCCCTGTTTACTTTTCATTTCCATGAATAATGCAGTCCTGTTAATCCAAAAAACAAAAGGCCAAAGTGAGAGTCAACAAGCATTTGAAATCCAAAGGACAGTTTTTTCAGAAGTACCAATTCAGGAAGAAATCCCAATACAATTCTAATGAGGGGGTGAAGATATGAGGTACTTATGAGAAAAGAAAGGAGAAAAATGACATAAATGGAAGAAATTTTTATACGGGTCGATAAGCTAACATAGTGATGCTATTAGGAAAGTCTTTAATTTTCAGTTTGTTAGTCAAAACAGACATTTGTCTGGGATTCAACACTGCTTGAGGCTCAGCCCTATGTTACTCTGGCCCATTTTAATATTTCTATAGTTTGAGGGCATATGTGTGCAAGGCAGTTTCTCTGGGATGGCAACTCAAAGTCCATTTTAAAGCTGTTTTTTTATTTTATTTTTCACAGTCCTTTGAATCTGAAAACGAAACCAGTCCCCATCTGGGGAAGTTTGGGCGGGGGAGTGAGAGCAGTATTTTTATTCACGGGCAGCAGCAGAAACCAATTCAACTGGGATTCAAATGTGGGGAGAAGGGGGTATATTCTGTAGGGTCAGATATTTTGCAGACATTATTGCTATTTTATTCCCTTACTTGAGGACATTTTTTCATTGCTTTTAGAGTAAGAAGGATAAAGACAGAGACGGAGAAACATCAATTGGCTGTCTTCTTATATGTGCCCTGATTGAACCTGCATCCTAGGCATGTACCCTGAACAAAAATCAAAGCTGCATCCTTTCAGTCTGTGGGACCATGTTCCAACCAACGGAGCCACAATGGCTAGGGCAACATTATTGCTCTTTTTGAAGTAAATTTTCTAAACATTACACTCCAGTGAATCACCAAGCACTATTGAACAGTGACTGTTTGTATGACCTTCTTCAAATGGTCTGGGGTACTCTTGCTTTCCACTTTTTACTGCTGTTTAACTGTGGCTCTACCTTCTTTTCCTCCAGTTATGACCTGGAATTGAAGTAGCTTAGAGGCCCCCAAACTCAGCTTTCAAGACCACTATGTTGGGACATTCTGTGGGCAAAGGCCAAAACACTGGAAGGTGCAGAGGAAAATTGAGTGCAGATGAGATGAAGCATAGTCTTGATTCATCTTGCTTCCCTTTCTACCCTCTCTCTGTGCCCTTGGTTTTATAGAGAATGACACTCTCGATCAGGGAATTGGTACCCAAACTATACTTAATGACTGAAAAACAAGAATGAGAGAAAAAGGACAAAAAACACACAACATACTAAAAATTACAGAGCATTATTAAAAGAGACTGAAAAAGACACACACACACAGGACTTCTGCCAAGATGGAGGCATAGGTGGAAACACTGTGCCTTGTCCTACAACCAAGTTTGAATACAACAAAGGACTGGAGAACAAAGACACAGCCAAAGAACAGAAAATTGAATTATACAGAAGTTCAACAACAACAAACTGTTCAACCAGGACGGTAAGAGTGGTGGAGCCAGCAGCGGAGCCAGGTCGGGCAGGAAAGATCCCCTGACCTAGGCACGCAGGCAGCCTGGACAAAGTCAGGGTGTGGGGCAGACTGACTGCGGTCGCACATTCACACACAGTGAGACGGACCGTGCAGACTCCAGCAGCGAACCAAGTGGTGGAGGGCTGACGGCAGTGGCACATTCACGTGCAGTGGGACAAAACGCGTGGGCCCCAGTGACGGTGGCAGGTGTGGCACCTGTGGCGGCAGCGGCGGCAGCGACAAGAGGCGGCAGACGGGACTGCCAATGCTCCTCTTTGGCCCCGCCCCCACCTACAGCATCACAACCCAGTGACTTAGTTGCCCTGCTCTGGTGAACACCTAGGGCTCCAATCTTGATACATAAAAGCCACGAACAGTTCAAAAGATGGCTCAAGAAGAACTCAAAGCCCCAGAGCCCATAACTCTAAGCGACCAATATATTGCCAGCCTCTCAGATGCACAGTTCAAAATACTGGTGATCAGGATACTCATGGAACTGCTTGATTATAGTCACAAATTAGAGGAATATATGAAGGCTAAACTAATTGAAATGAAGGGAGATGCACAGGAAACCAATACTGATGGAAAGGAAACTGGGACTCAAATCAATGGAATGGACCAGAAGGAAGAACAAAACATCCCACCAGAAAGGAATGAAGAAATGAGAATTCAAAAAAATGAGGAGAGGCTTAGGAACCTCCAGGACATCTTTAAATGTTCCAACATCCGGATTATAGGGGCACCAGAAGGGGGAAAGAAACAGCCACGAGTGGAAAACTTATTTGAACAAATAATAAATGAGAATTTCCCCAGTCTGGCAAAGGAAGTAGACTTCCAGGAAATCCAGGAAGCTCAGAGAGTCCCAAAGAAGTTGGACCCAAGAAGGAACACACCAAGGCACATCATAAATACATTAGCCAAGATTAAAATCAAGGAGAGAATCCTGGAAGCAGCAAGAGATAAGGGGACAGTCACCTACAAAAGAGTTCCCATCAGACTTTCAGCTGATTTCTCAAAAGAGACTTTACAGGCAAGAAGGATCTGGAAAGAAGTATTCCAAGTCATGAAATTGAAAGACCCACAGCCAAGATTGCTCTATCCAGCAAAGATTTCATTTAGAATGAAAGGGCAGATAAAGTGCTTCTCAGATAAGGTAAAATTCAAGCAGTTCATCATCACCAAGCCCTTATTGTATGAAATGTTAAAGGGACTTATCTAAGAAAAAGAAGATAAAAAATAGAAACAGTGAAAGGACAGCAAATTCACAGTTATTAACAACCACACCTAAAACAAAAGCAAACCAAGAGGACAGCTAGATCAGGAGCAGAACCACATAAATGGAGGTCATATGGAGGGTTAGCAAAAGGGGACTGGGAGGAAGAGAAGAGGGGAGAAGGTACAGAGAATAAGTAGCATAGACAGTAGGTAGAAAATAGACAGGGGGAGGGCAAGAAGAGTATGGGAAATATAGAATCTAAAGAAAATGTGACACATGGACATAAACAAAAGGGGGGAGATGGCGGGGGAGGGGTGTGCAGGGTGTGGGGAATGAAGGGGGGAATAGGACAACTGTAATGGCATTATCAATAAAATAAATAAAAGATTCATAAAGAAGAAAATAGAGAAGACCTAAATAAATAAATAAATTTAGAAATTAAAAAGAAGTAACAACTGACACCAAAGAAATACAAAGGAATGTAAGAAAATATTACACACAGCTATATGCCAACAAATTGGACAATCTCAGACAACTGTAATAGAACAACAATAAAATATTTAATTGAAAAATGGGACCATCTGGAAGAAAAGGATAAATTAATGGAAACATACAGTCTTCCAGAACTCAATCAGGAAGAATCAGAGAATCCAAATAGACAGATTATAACTAGATAAATTGAAGCAGTAATCAAAAAACTCCCAAGGAATAACAGTCCTAAACCAGATGGCTTCATAAGTGAATTTCACCAAACATTCAAAAAAGAATTAACACCTATCCTTTCAAACTATTCCACAAAATTCAAGAGGAAGGAAGACTCTCAAGGTCACTTTATGAAGCTAGCAACATCCTAATTCCAAAACCAGATAAAGACAGTACACAGAAAAAAATTATAGGCCAAAGATAGAGGTGTAGGCAGATAATGCTTTGTTTCCTCACAAAATCAAAAGATGGCAGCAACCAGAACAAAATACATCCAGAACTGCCAGAAAATCGAACTGTATTGAAGTCTGACAACCAAGGAGTCAAAGAAGAAATATTCATCCGTGCAGGTAGGAGGGGTAGATATGGGCAGCCAAGGCTGAGAGACGCATGGCAAGGTGCTGGCTGGAGGAGCAGGCAGTCCCACAATCTCATGATGATACACCAACAGGAACAACTGGGGGATGAGACAAACTGTGCAACCAGGGTTCCAGCACAGGAGAGAAAAGCATCAAAACTTCTGGCTGTAAAACTCTCAGGGAGGTGCAGCTTTGGGAAAAACCAGTCTCACAGGAGATTCCGTTGGAGGAACCCATGAGGTCCTGGAGTGTACACAAACCCATCTACCTTGGAATAAGCACCAGAAGGGCCCAAGTTGCTTGTAGGGAGAAGTGACTGAAAGCAGGGCCACAATGGAGCAAGTGCCATTGTTTCCTCTCTGACCCCTTTCCCACATATAGTGCCACAATGCAGTGTAGTGGGTTGTCCCACCCTGGTGAATACCAAAGGCTCCACCACTTACAACATAAATAGGTGCACTGAGACAAAAAAATATGACCCACGTGAAAGAACAGATCAAAACTCCAGAAAAAGAACTAAACAACAAGGAGGTACCCAACCTATCAGTTACAGAGCTGAAAACACTGGTAATCAGAGTGTACAGAAAAAAAACTGAGTACAACTGCAAAACAAAGGAAGCAGTGAAGGCTACATAAAGTGGTATAAAGAAATATACAGGGAACCAAGAGTGAAGCGATGGGAACTGGAACTCAAATCAATGATTTGGAACAGAAGGAAGAAATAAACATTCAACCTGAACACAATGATGAAACAAGAATTCAAAAAATATGAAAAGAGGCTTAAGAATCTCTGGGACAGTTTTAAATATTCCAACATCCAAATCATAGGAGTACCAGAAAAAGAAGAAGAGGAGCAAGAAATTGAAAACTTACTTGAAAAAAATAATGAAGGAAAACTTCCCCAATCTGCATAAGGAAATAGACATCCAAATCCAGAAAACTCAGAGAGTCCCAGAGAGTTACCTCAAAAAAATTAAATATGGAAATTCCTTATGACCCAGTAAGCCTACTTTTGGGAATATAAGAAACAAAAACTTGGGGACTTCCAGCCAAGATGGAGGTGTAGGTAGACACACTGTGCCTCCTCCCACAACCAAAAGAAGGACAACAATTTAAAAACAAAAAATAGCCAGTGCTGATGGAAAATTGAACAGTATGGAAGTCTGACAATCAAGGAGTTAAAGAAGACACATTCATCCAGACCAGTAGGAGAGGCAGAGTTGGTCAACTGGGATGGAGAGGATTCGTGGCAAAACAGTGGCTGGTGGACCCTGGGCATACTGGGTGGTGGCTGGAAGACCTAGCAAGGCAGTGGGTTGTGGTGCGCAGTGTTGGGGAAGGCAGCAGGTGGTCCCACATTTGTGCGTAGATAAACCAGGTGAAATGGGAATGAGATAAAGGAGCAACCCAGGGCGCCAGCACAGGGAAGGATAGCCTCAAGACAGTGACTGAAAATACCCATGGTGTTTGAGGTGTTGGAAGAGACTCCCAGCCTCACAGGAGAGTTCATTGGAGAGACCCACAGGGTCCTAGAATGTACACAAACCCACCCACACAGGACTCAGCCCCAGAAAGGCTGAATTTACTTGTGAGAAATGGGAGAAGTGACTGAAATGTGGCAGAAAGCATATCATGGACCATTGTTCCCTTTCTGACTTCTGCCGCACGAACAGCATCACAGCCCAGCTACCTCAGTTGCTCCATTCTGGTGAACACCTAAGGCTCTGCCCCTCACTGCATAACAGGCATGTGAAGACAAGAAAAAATGACCCAAAGGAAAGGACACATCAAACTTCCATAAAAAATATAATTAAGCAATGAAGACATAGCCAACCTATCAGATGAACAGTTCAAAACACTGGTAATCAGGATGCTCACAAAAATGGGTTGAATAGGGTTCCAAATTAGATGAAAAAATGAAGGCCACAATAAGTGAAATAAAGGAAAACGTACAAGGAACCAATAGTGATGGGAAGGAAATTGGGACTCAAATAAATGGAGTGGACTAGAAAGAAGAAAGAAGCATCCAGTCAGAAAAAAATGATGAAACAAGAATTCAAAAAACCCGATGAGAGGCTTAGGAACCTCCAGGACATCTTTAAACATTCCAACATCAGAGTTATAGGGGTAACAGAAGGATATGAGGAAAAGCAAGAAGTGGAAAAGTTGTTTGAACAAATGATAAAGGAGAACTTCCCTAATCTGGCAAAGGAAATAGATTTCCAGGAAGTCCAGGAAGCTCAGAGAATCCCCAAAAATTTGGATCCAAGGAGGACCACACCGAGGCACATCAAAATTGCACATTCCAAGATTAAAAATAGGTAGAGAATCTTAGAAGCAACAAGAGAAAAGGAGACAGTTACCTAAAAAGGAGTTCCCGTAGGACTGTCAGCTGATTTCTCAAGAGACCTTACAGGCAAGAAAGGGCTGGAGAGAAGTATTCCAAGTCTTGAAAGGCAAGGACCTACATCCAAGGTTGCTCTATTCAACAAAGCTTTCATTTAGAATGGAAGGGGATATAAAGTGCTTCTCAGATAATGTCAAATTAAATGAGTTCATCATCACCAAGCCCTCATTATATGAAATGTTAAAGGGAGTTACCTAAGAAAAAGAAGACAAAAAACATGTACAGTAAAATGCCAGCAGACTGACAATTATTAACAACCAAACCTAAAACAAAAAGAAAAACAAATTACACCAACAACTAGAACAGGGACAGAACCACAGAAATGGAGATCATATGGAAGGTTATCAACGGGGGAATGGGAGGGGGAGAAAGGGGGGAAAAGTACAGAAAATAAGTAGAATAAATGGTAGGTAGAAAATAGACAGGGGGAGGATAAGAATAGTAAGGGAAATGTAGAACCCAAAGAACAGATAACTATGACATGGATGTGAACTGAAGGGGAGAAATGTGGGTGGGAGGGGGTGTGCAGGGTGGAGGGGAGTGAAGGGGAAATGGGACAACTGTAATAGCATAATCAATAAAATCTATTTAAAAAATAAAAAATAAAAAGAAACCAAAAACTTGAAGCACATGTGCATCCTTATGTTCATTGTGGAGTTACTTACTGTAGCCATGATTTGCAAGCAGCCCAAGTGCCCATCAGTAGATGACTGCATATAAAACCTATGATAAAATTATACAATGGAATACTACTCAGCCAGAAAAAGGAAGGAAGCCTTACCTTTTGTTACAGCATTGATGGACCTAGAGGGTACTATGTTAAGAGAAATAAGTGAGTCAGAGAAAGACAAGCAACATATGTTTTCACATATATGTGGAATGTAGTGAACAAAATAAACTAACAAAATAGAGACAGACTCATGCATACAGAAAATAGACAGACAGCTGTCAGAGGGGAAGGTGTTGGAAAGAGTGAAAAGGGTGAAGGAATTAAGTAAAGAAAAAGAGGACTCATGGACACCAAGAAGCGTAGGTTGGTTGCCAGAGGAGAATGGGGGGTAGAGGGAGGTATAAGAGTGCAATGCGGGGAGGATAAATGATGGTGGAGACTGGACATCGGGTGGTAAACACACAAAATAATATACAGATGGTATGTTGTAGAATTGCTTACTGAAACCTATACAATTTTATTATCAATGTCACCACATTAAATTCAATTAAAAAATGATTTCTAGCAACTTCCTCCCCTCTGTAAATAAATGGCTCAAAGGAGAGGAGACCAGTCCTGGAAGCATTTCCAGTGATGCCACATCAAACTGGGGTTTCGGGTTTGGTTACAGACAACTGAAACCCAGGGCTCTGTCATGTGAACTGTGATCAGAGTAGTCGGTTTTTTAATTGTGCACTCATAATACTTATTTTGAAATATCTTGATTCTTTCAGTTTCGATTATATTTTAATTATAATAAGCCTTTTAGGATATTACTATGAGTTATGAAAATGTGAAGAACATGCATTTAACAACCTCATGCTAAGATAACTGTGTTTTGGAGAATGCTGAGCCTGGAATTACTAGCCTATGTAATTTGGAACCAGTTCAACTTAATTTCAATCCAAGCAGGACGGTAAAGAATACTGGTCTGCAGAACCTTGTCTATGCTTTCCTGCCAAGTAAACCTATTTTTATTTAGAAAAAGCAAATGAGGTTAAGAATGGCTTGTTTTTTTGTGAAGCCATGCTGGATTCTTGTGCTCACTTTTTTTATTTTATAAGTATTAACATCACACAACTGGTTAAGTAATTTACTCTATTGGGGATGTTAGCCAATGCAATCAAACAAGAGAAAACAAAGGTGTGAAAATTAGAGGAAGTTCAGCTATTTGAATGTGCAGTGATATAACATTGCTGCAGGACTCAAAAGAATCAAGGAACAAAAACCTAAAACAAATAGAAACTTTGGCAGGAACCAACCTGTAAAGTAATGCCTAAAAATGGTTAATTTTTTATATACAAACAAAAGTATAATGGAAATACATTTCTACCTATAATATCAATAGAAAGAAAATAAGTAGGAATAAACTAAACATAAAAGTGCAAATCTTATTTAAATAAAACTTTATATTTATTTTAAAATATTCTCATTATTAATTTACAGAGAGAGCGGAAGGGAGGGAGAAAGAGGTGAGCCCTGGTTGGTGTGGCTCAGTTTGTTCTTGCAGTGTACCATACACTAAAAGTTTGTGAGTTTGATTTCTGGTCAGGACACATACCTGGGTTGATGTTCAATCCCCTGGTCAGGGTGTGTACAGGAGGCAACTAATTTGCCTTTCCTACATGGCCCATCCAGGACTGGCAACCCAAACATGTGCCCTGACTGGGAATTGAACCCACCACCTTTTGTTTTGCCAGGATACCCAACCAACTGAGCCATACAGGCCAGGGATATGAAGAAAACTCTGAAACAATGGTCAAAAGACCTGAATAGACAGTTCTCCAAAGAGGACATACAGATGGCCAATAGACATATGAAAAGATGTTCAAGGTCACTAATCACTAGAGAGGTGCAAATGAAAACCAGGATGAGATACCATCTCACATCTATCAGAAAGGCTACTGTCAATAAATTAACAAACCATAAGTGCTGGCGAGGATGTGCAGAAAGGAGAAGCCTTTTGTAATGTTGGTTGGAATTCAGACTTGTGTAGCCACTGTGGAAAGCAGCATGGAGATACCTCAAAAAACTAAAAATGAATATGCTTTTTCACCCAGCAATCCTACTTCTGGGAATATATCAGAAGTAACGAAGAGATGAATTTGAAAGAACATAAACACCCCTATGTCCATTACAGTGTTATTTATAAATGCGAAGATTAGAAGCAGCCCAAGTGTTCACCAATAAATGAGTGGATAAAATGACTATGGGGCATTTACACAATATAATTCTACTTGGCCATAAAAGTAAAAACAAAAGAAAAATTTACTCTGTACAACAGTATGGATGGAACTGGAGAACATTGTGCTATGTTAAATAAGCCAGTCAGAAGAAGACAAATACCATATGAGTTCACTCATAGGTGGAATCTAATGAACAAACTGAGGCAACAAAAAAAACAAAGACAGACTCATAGATGGAGAGCAGGTGACAGCTGGTTGGATGGGGAGGTTAGCGGGTGGAGGAATTGAGCAAAATGGACTCGTGGACATGGACACCAGTGTGGTGACTGCTGGGGGTGAGGGAGGTATAAGGGGACCAAATGGTAATGGGAAAAATACAATAAAGCTTAAATTAAAAATAATAAAATAAAACAACCCCAAAAAAGGAGAAAATGGGCAAATATTCAGCATGTTCTTGGATAGGACAACTAAATAAACATGCACGTGTGGATTCACCATGAAGTAAATGCAGTGTGATCTGAAGGGAAGCAGAGTCTGGCTCCCCAAATTGTGCCACTTTGGCACCAGGATTATTTTGTGCTAGAGGAAATAGAGACTCAGAAGGTTTGGGGAGAACTCTTCCTTCCCCCTTACCTGACTAGAAGAATTTAAATAGGGTGCCTGCCCCAAAAGAGAGCATTTACCAGAGGTACCATTTTCATTCAAAAGACTTACCAGCTCTGCAACAGAGCCAACATCTGATGATCAAATATCTGCTCTCCTCATCTCTGCTTTTGAATTGCCCTCCTCCCATTTGCAGGTCCAGGCCTCTATCCCATTCCTGAGCTCTGGATGGCAATAAGCCTCAATTGCCTGCCTGCTTTTGGTTGGATTGTTTGGCGGATATAGTAATGACATTGACATCTTAACTGGAGAAAATGAAATTTAATTTCAACCTATAGGAGCTCCAAAGATGTGAGCCTTAGGGCAAGTCAGGATTTCATAGTATTTGCATGATTGGTCAGTTCTGGAATCTAATTCACAGGGTCCAGAGGATTACTGGAGACTGGATACACAAGAGGATCGCGTAGCTTTTGCTGAATTGAAATTTGTCTTCTGCACTGTCAAAACTTAAATCAATGTACCAGGAACCAACAATTTCCTGTTTACTGAGGACACAATTTGCAGTTCCTACAAAAGCCAGCATAACACGCTGATGGGGCCGTGCAGTGTTGTGTCCTGATGAAAAACCTGCGGGGAGGCAGGCCTTTGATTAGACTCTCTTGTCAGTAGGGGAGGTGACTACAGCTATGTCCTGGAATTAGGCACGGTCCGTGTGGTAGCGGGAGCGTGCCTGTAGCCTGTGGATGTGCTCAGCTTCAGGGTTGTGAGCCGTAGAAGGGCACTTCGCACCCTCCAGGATCATTCTTGCACCTCCCTCCCACTCGGGGAGACCCAGGAGGGCGGTACTCGCCTTCTGCTTGGGTGGGGCTCTGACTCACTGTGAGGACTTCTCTGGCCTTCCCACAGCCACAGGTTATTAGAGGCCTGGAGCCTTTCCAGTTCCTCCAGCTGCTGCGTAGCTCACTGCCGCTGCTTTGCGGACATTCTGACATCTTTGCAGACACCTTTACAGGTCTGTTGTGAGACCCACTGGGAGACAAGCAAGCGCCGGAGTCAAGGAGGGGAGTCTGGGCCTCTCGGGGCGGTCCTTGGACCAAGGTTTGGAGCAGGGCGGGGGGGTGGGGGGGCGGCTTCCGGCTCGGGTTCCCCTTAGGAGCCCAGTGGCAGCAGCTTACTTACGGAGACGCCGCTCGGTGAGTTGTGTTTTCGGCTGCAGGCCCCTGGACTTAGAACTACGTACGGAACTTTATACTCAGCCTGGCACTCCTTGGGGAGGCGGCCAGGGGCATGGGGGCTGCGCCGAGTCTCCCTGGCTGCTGCGTGGGGCCCATGGACCACAGGTGACGCCTGCCCATCCCCGAGACACAATTTACCCTGCGTCACCTTCGACTACGGTCAACGCCCCCCCCCCCCCCCCCCCCCCCCCCCCCCCCGCCGCGGGGGCGCNCCTTGCCCCCCCCCCCGCGGCCGGAGGCCGGGGACGCGCGCATCACGAACCTGTCGTTGGACACCGGTGGGGATGGGGGCAAGATGAGGAGTGGGCGTGGCTGGGTGGGGGCAAGGAGTAGGGGAGGGTTCCAGTCCTAAAACGGGGGCCTCTCCGCTTCTGGCTGCTGGGCTTCTGGCTGCTAGGCCTGAGCTTGCGCACTGGGTGTGGCCTGTGCTCTGGAGGTTGGCCAATTCTGCACTGTTGAGGTCACTCAGGTCTGCCCAGGTAAAAATAAAGACCTTTCCAGATCATGTTACTTCTCTCCTTTTTATGAAACTTGCTGTAGGCAAAATATTACTTGATTTGGTGTCCGAAGGGCTAACAGGACCTGGGGAAACTTACAGTTATACTGGGGTTTGTGGTGCTAGAAGTAATTGGTGCCTGAGCCACTTTCTTTCCCCTCTTCCCTTTCCACCCCAAGCTCGGCTTTGGAAATGAGAGGTCTGACAAATTTAATTCAAATGTCGCCAGGAATACTCAGATGCTAAGGGTAAGCTGGGTCAGTCCTGGGACTTCCTGGGCCCAGTTGTAACCCATGACAGGGATATGATTCAGGCCTGCTTGCTTCCTCCTCTGTCTGGCTTAGAACTGATAGGGGGAAATGTCAGAACTGACAGAGGATGTCAAAGGTAATCTGTGGATTCAAGTACTGCAGTGTTGTTGTACTGCTGGGGCTAAGTAATGTGCACAGTGATCACATTAATGAATAAGTGCTGTTATTGCTAATATGGGGCGTGTTTCAGTGTTTCATGACAAGGGAGTAATTACATCTTTCATTTTATGCCAACACAGATAGAAAGGGTACAACTTTTGTTGTACTCAGGGTCAGTAGACAAAGTGTTTAAAGTTATATGAGGCCAATTCCAATCCAAGTAATTTGATTACAATTTAGTACATTAGAGTTAACTACAGCCAGTAACAGTAGAGTGCAATTAGAATGAATGGAATCACTGGGCTTGTCCACTTATACCAGTGATTTTCAATGGAGTGTGCAGCAAGAATTTTTAAAACATGCAATATCCGACTATCAGGGGAATCCCTCAAAACCGGAATTATCTTTTGAAGAACAGGCCCCTTTAGTCCAGGCTTCCCCGACTAGGTGAGTGTTCTAGGAACCCATTTTCATTGGTGTACCAGCAGGCATTGCTGTGAGAGGCTGCATTTGCCTTCAGTTAATTTTTTTGAAGACTCAGTGATAATTTATGAAGGTACCTACCCATGCCATGCGATGCCCTTTGAGAGACTGGGAGAGGGTGAGAGACTGGGAGAGGAGATGGGGGCTACTACACTATTCCTTGTATCTGAGCACGTGAAGGAATTACCAAAAAGACTTGACTGATACGTACAACATTTGGGAAAAAGATGCCCTACATACACGGAAAACTGGAGAAATGGAGTGGGGAGAGGCAATATTAACATAGTGATTAAGAGAGTGAACTCCAGAGTCTCACACACCTGGTTTCCAACCCTTTCTCTGCGACTTGTAGCCCTGTGACTTCAGGGATAAGACACTTACAGAACGAAGACTTGATTTCTTTGCTTGTCCAATGATGATATTCTCAGTGGGCCTCACAGGCTTGTAAGGATCTTTTAGGAAAAGTGCTAACATAAGACCTAGTGCATAATATGTACTCCAAAAAGTATATTTCTCTGAAGTTAAAACTGTTAAATATAATGATTAGCTATTGTTTTCTTTTTGTTATTTAAAAATATTTATTTTTAGAGAGGGGAAGAGAAGAACACAGAGAGAGAGAAACATTGATGTGAGAGAGAAACATCAATCAGCTGCTTCTTGCACAAGCCCTGATTGGGGACCAAACCTGCAACCCAGGCATGTGCCCTAATGGGGAGTTGAACTGGTGACCCTTTGCTTTGTAGGACCACGCCGAACCAACTGAGGCATAGTGGTCAGGGCTGTTTTTCTTAAATTTTTTCCCATTATTTATTTATTTATTTGGTGAATATTTTGCAAATATCCTTGGTACCTATCTCTACGGCAGTCTTTTTTAGTTGGTTTTCTTAATAAACTTTTTGAAGCCCATTTTGCTTCATTCTCTTATCAAATTTAAGAGTATTCCATGCTCTGGCTGGTGTGGCTCTGTGGACTGAGCTTCTACCTAAGAACCAAAAGGTCTCTGATTTGACTCCCAATCAGGGCAAACGTGTGGGTCGCAGGCCACACCCCAAGTTGGGGGCGTGAAAAAGACAACCTGTCCGTGTTACTTTCCCTCTCTGCCTCCTTCCCCTCTCTCTCTAAATAATGAGTAGATAAAATCTTTAAAAAAGAAATAAAAAGTATTTCATCGGTTTTAGCTGCCTTTCAAATAGGCCATTACATAGTTTGCTAATTATGCTCATTGTGTTTTATTGCTGAGATATTTCCTTCTAATTATGTTTCATGAGTTCTTTTTGTCTTGGCCAGAACTGTTAGAACAAAGTTACTCAAGTATCAGATAACAGATGTCTGTATCATGTATCTGTTTGGGAAACAGGAGAACCACCCCTAATATTTTATCAGTGATGTTGGTGGCTGCTGAAGGAGGTATCTTTCATGAGGTGGTAATCTTTGGTTTTCATGTTAAGGAAGTACAGGAAGTACTTTCTGTTTAAGGACGATGATCATAAGAGGAATATCCATTTTTTATGATGAACATATTTTCTGCTAAACAATTGTCCTGCATATCCTGGGTAAACCTCCAGGGCATCGTTGATTTATTGTTTCTTATTTATTTAGTAATTTGTATAGGACACAAATATAATTTTACCTTTAAAGGGTATCAACAGTCATCTTCAACTGAGATATGTGTGGGAGCTAAAGAATGTAATGCTTCCCACCTTCTAATTTCTTCTAGCTGGGCTAATACTTAAATTAACAAAGTAACAGAAGAAAATCAAAGTTTTAATACATGTGCATGGGGAACTCACATAGGTGTGAAAATCCCAAAGATCGGGAGGCAACCTTGGGTATGTAAGGTACTTTTGGACAAAAGAGAAAATGGGGGCTTCTCAGATATGAGAAGCGAGGAGGGGTGCATTGCGGGTAGATGAGGAAGAGTGGAACACACACGACAGGAGAATTTTGCCAGGCAAATCAGAGACAGTGGGGCGAGGCGGGTATTTAGCTATCTGCCCCTGCCTGAAGCCTTCCTGTTTACCATACTTAGTACAAATCAGGCTCAGTTGACATCCTCAGATCTCCTTCCAGAAGCCAGTTTCTCTGTCTGAATCTCTTGGGCAGGAAAGGAGAGAGGGTCAAAAGTTATTCCCGAGTTTTCTTTTTTAACAGGTTAAAATCAATAGCCCTGAAAGGCATCTTAAGTGCAGCAAAACTTTGATTCCCTTCAAATGTAATGCTGTTCCGGACTTTTATGAGCTGTGGAGATTGAGCTGTTTTTGCTCCTCTTCTGCATTAGTGTTAATAACTGTTGGATATTAAAGACAGAAGGGGAAACCGATAATCTGGAATACCCCCTTTCTCATACAGGGAACAGGAGTCAAGCACTTCATTCAGGCAGGGTTCCAGAGCTGGGAATGTACACCCTGCCTCCTTCCTGACTCCTCCCTTTTCCTCTGAATGGCCTTGTTTTTCTTTCAGTTTAGTATTTTTCAGGAGACTGAACCTGCTTTATGTTGAGGAACTATTGATCTTTTAGTTTCAAATTTCCATGACACAAAGAAACAAAAATGCACTGATTTCCCCTCAGCAGCAGTAGAGCGCTGAGGGCTGGTCAGGCCAGTGCCTCCCCTGGAGGAGAGGGAAGGCAGGTTGTACTTTCTTGATATCAGTGACAGAAAGGTCAGAGTCTAACACAGAATTGTTAGGGACATTACCAGAGACATGGTGCTTTATTAATGGTCTTTCTTAGGTTGGCATTTGCATTTGAATTACTATTCCTTCAACATTTAAGGGGAGAATGGGTATGGATGGTAACAGTCTTGTGTGGGGTAATGAGGAAGATCTTTCCTTGACCAGCTGAACTTGGAAAAAACCTACTATGTCCAAGGTCCTAAAACTCTGTGCTTTCTTGGTTCACCTGAAGAGGCTGAGTGACTAGGGGCCACATGACCCAGCAACCTCTGTATTTTAGGGCCAAAGCCAGAGGTGTCCCTGTCCCAGGCAAGAGATGACTAGTGTGGTGGAATGGGTCCACAGACACTTCTCTGAGTCTTGACATTTGATTGTATTAGGAATGCTCAAGATTGTGTGTCTTGCTTTGGGATATCTCCTTCTTTTCTAATTACTATTTCACAAGTGTCCCTATTTTGTTATTGGTGGAAAATAAGTTTTTGCAGTGCCTGGGGGAAAAGAATTTCCTGAAACCTGCATGGGAGGGTGGGGCTTCATGGTGAGCTCTACTGATGATGTAAAAGTAAGGGGGTTCCCTTCCTGACTTCCCAATGTCCCCATCTCCATCTGTCTTGCTGTGGAAAAGGTCCAATCTTGTCTTCAGTAGGGCTAGGACGAAGGTCACTGTGCAGAGTTTTTGGACTCCATATTAAAGTCCACTCCAGTCCAGCATCTGGCCAGTTTAGCGCGGGTTCCCAGCTGTAGTCCATTGCTGTGCTGCAGTAGTTAGGCTCCTTCTGGGAGCCTGCATTGGAGTCCCAATGCCATGGGCCATGTGGCTGTTAAGGCCAGGTGGTTATGGAGAGAGCAGGCTAGTGCAAGTGCATTACCTGGTTGGGGACTGGGGGACAGAGATTGATTTTTGTTCCCTTGGGATTCTATTAGCTTGTGTTTGGGATGGACCAGGTATCCTTACAAAATGACTAATCAAGTTCCTAAGTTTTCTTGGGGTTTGGATGGCTTTACACCGCCTAGTTAGATGGCTTTACACCACCTAGTTCGACTGGCAGGCCTCTGTTACCCAGCACTTTCTCCTGCATTCCCCAGCAATCCCATAGCAGAGGCAGAAGGGAAGGGTGTTAATCCCCTTGGAGGAGCAGTTCTGTAGTTCCCTGGAGTGGGAAAAGCTGTAGCTTCCTGCTGAGGCAGACAGGCTCATGCTCCCTATTTTATTGAGCTCGATGTCTAAGTCCCGTCGCTCCCCCTTTCTAACTAAGTACTGATGGTGACACCTTTACCAGCTGTTTTTCTGAAAATTGATATACAGGCAGCTTTTTCTGATATTAAACCCAGATAAACAAAAATAGATGTAATTCTGCATCAGTTTTGTATAATGCCTACTTTTATTTATATCGCTTTTTTCAAGGGCTCCACAAAATCTTCAAGTTATTTCTGTATCACCATAGCATCAGCTCTATGCAGAAGCATTTTAATAATGAACACTATCCATTGTATTGTTATGAAAAGTTACCTGTATTTTGTTGTGTGTAATGAGCAGATTTTTTGCCCAAATTTTTGTATTTTTAATTTTTAAAGATGCTATTTACTTATTTTTAGAGAGAGGGGATGCAGGGAGAAAGGTAGAGAAACATCAGTGTGTGATGTTTCTCTCACACACCCTCTGCCTGGACGCCCAGCAACCCAGGCATGTGCTCTGACTGGGGATCAAACCAGTGACCCTTTGATTGGCAGGCCTGCTCTCAATCCACTGAGCCATACCAGCTAGTGCTTTTGCCTACATTTTTGAGGGAAAAATAAAGATGTGCATTTTGCATGAGTAATAATAATTCTGTTTTAAATTCTTTTATTTATGCTTATGCGTTAAAAGTATAACTCTAGAAAGTAATAACAATCTATGCATCCAAAATAATACCCTAGAATACGATCATCGGTATGTTTCTAAATATAAATAAAGAATTAACTAAAAAAATTAAAACGAAGGATTTTTTTCCTGAAAGTTTGGGCAAAAAATGTGAGTGCGCATTGTACATGGGAGCCCCTCCTACACGGCAAAATAGCATAGTGATCTAAGATATGTGTGAAAGTCTCAGCAAACCAGTTATAATCGGTTCCCCAATGTTCTGTATAATGAATAAAGAAGAGTTTGAAAACACAATGTTTAAACAAGGACAGTAAACAAATGTATCAGTTATATTCACTATATAGTGTCCAGTGGCTCCTGTGAGAAATTTCCACAAACTCAATTTGCTTCTTCTCTCCTAGTGCTGAAGACCAGAGAAGTTTGGAACAGGTTTCACTGAGTGGAATTGAGGTGTTGGCACGCAGGGCCGAGCTCCCTCTAGAGGCTGAAGAGGAGAATTTATCTCCTTGAATTTACAGCTTGCAGAGCTGCGTTCCTTGCACTTGTTGGTTCTCTCCCCTCCTTCGAGTTTCCCAGTCAGTGGGGTGGCATCTTGCTTCAGTCCTCCCAGTGCTTTGTTCTTCAGTGAAATTTCCCTCTGCCTCCCTCTTGCGAGGATTCATGTGGTGACATTTCTGGGCCACTTGAATGATCTTCTATATTTGAGAGATAATCTCACCTCAAAGTCCTTAATTTGATCACATCTGAATTCTCTTTTGCTATACAAATGAAGAATTACAGGTTCTAGGGATATTAATGGGGACACCATATTCAGCTATGAGGGGTGAAAAAATAATACTTTTTATTACACCTTCTAAGTTCTTCTAGCTGGTAATAATAATAATAATTATTATTATTACCAGCTAATAATCCAATGAACAGAGACAGATTAACAGGAGAAAATCAAATTTTAATACAAGCACATGGGGAATTCAGAGGATGAAAATTCCAAAGACAATGAGGCAAAATTTGGTATATATTTTCATTCTGGACAAAGGAGAAGGGGTAGGGGAATGGGTTCTTAGATTTCAGCAGTGGGAATGGGCCACTTACAGGTCATTGAGCAGCAGCCAAACACACATGGCAGGCAGATTTTTGCCTCAAGGGGAAATGGGATGACCTGGCTACCAGGCCCCTGTTTGGTGCCTTCCTGATATGTCGTTCTTAATTCAAGTTAGGCTGAAGTGAACCTCCTTGGTTTCCTTCCTGAAGATGCAGTTTCCCTCTGCATCTCTTAGGTAGAAAAGGGGGAAGGTCAAAGGTTCTTTTCGAGTCTTGTTTCTTAATAATCACCTTAAAGTTAATACCCCAAAAGGCAGCTAGCTTCCTTTCCAGGTGGCAAAACCTTGGTCCTCTTCATAGTTTGGGGGCCATTATGTTAATCGGTGGTGATGGCAGTTACAAATGAAAGGCCTGCTGGGGAAGAATGGGTTAGCTCTGCAGTCTTCACAGGTCTTTCAGTTAGATACCTCCCTTCATGCCCCCAAACTGCTGCTCCTGCTTTCCCCTTTTCTTGTTCTGTATATTTCCACTCACTGCTCAGATGAGTCATTTCCCCACTGGGAAATACTAGTTTGATAAATGTTTTGAGAGATGCTGTTCCCTCAGAGACCCCTCCTCCAGGGCCTGCTCTGCTGTATCTGCAACTCCTGAGTGGCAGGCCCTTCCCTGCCTTTGTCCTCTCTACTGGTTCTTCCTAGACACACTCTCCAGGCTCTCTCTTGAGTGATGACTTTCAGGGTAGCAGTCCAGACATGGGGCATTGGCCCTAAGTACAGCCTGTCTCCCTCCTTAGCTTGTGACAAGAGAAATTTTTAGATGGTCTAAATTAAAATGACAGTAGCCATTGGGTGAGGGAGACAGAACACTTAGCCTGTTAATAGCTGTGGACCAGCTCTGACAAAAGGCTGCTCATTCTGCTGTGTATCCTGTGTTGGGATTTAGGATTGATTTCTGAGTGGCTATTTCCAAAACTATCCAAAAAAGATAATAGGCAGAAGCCATCAAATCCCAGGAGCCTCTGCTATCTGGACCTCAGGAGCCTTGACTTGCTCTTTACACATGAACTTGCAAGTCCACAGCTAATCTACAGGTGCAGACACTTCCTTGCTGACTCTGTGCCTACCCCAGTGCTGGCCATGCTTTAGCTTCTCCCACCCCCTTAATCTGTAGCTACTGTCATTTCTTTTACAGTGGCTTGCATCTCTTTTATCTTAAGACTTCAGGGTACCCTAAAATGGAGTCTTTTCTTCTGCATTATAAAAATATTCAATCATCTTTTCTTATGTTACTTTGTGATTGGATTCATCTTAGGAATGATTTTTAAATTATAAAGTAATGCTTATAAGCCCGTACAACACACCAAACAATACAGAAACGGAACGAAAAGTCCATAACTCCTTTACTGATCTCTCCCCCGGGAAGCTGACTAGGGTAAGTGGCTTAGTGTGTGTCTTTCTCCATTTTCTCTGGGCTCACAGACAAGTGTGCAGGTACAAGTCGTCCACCTTCCTCCCGCAAACCAGGATCATATTATAAACTGAAGTTTCCTTTTCTGTTAACCTAATACTAGAAACACCCAAAATAATTTTGAGGTTTGCCCCCCCAAAATAGAGTTTTGGATCTGCACGTATTTGCTGATAGACCCAACGTGTCAGTGGTAACTATGAACAGAGTGAGTTGCAGTCAATGTGTAAACCTATGGTTATGCAATACTGATTTTAAGTCCATTGTTTCAGACTTATCATCATGGACGCTGTGTCGGAAGCAAACGGTACTTTTGCCGTAAGCCTGTTGAGAAAGCTGGGCGAAGACAACTCAAAAAATGTGTTTTTCTCTCCCATGAGCATCTCCTCTGCCCTGGCCATGGTCCTCCTGGGGGCAAAGGGAAACACCGCTGCCCAGATGGTCCAGGTACGTGTCAGACGCCATTTCTGACAACAGTAAACACTATTAGTTTGTCAGTTAACTGTTCTTCCACCTTTCAAATCCCAAAAGACTTACTCTCTGGTAGTGTTTCGAGGCTGTGGGTAAAATGTTGCCAGGGAGGGGCATGTTAGCCCTGTGCAAGTGCCCTGGGGTGAGCACCCCTGATCTCTTAGGGATGGAGTGGAACCCTCTAGTCTGGGGAACGAGTGGTTTTACCACCCCCTGGTAATGGTTTGTCTAGGAGTTTGTGAGTAAGTACAAAGTCACAAGGTCCAGGGTGAGTCCTCTGGTAGCCTTTGGGTATTGGCAAATGCTTTTCAATTGTTAAAAATTTATTTTAATTTTCTTATTTAAGTGTAAAACCTTTCCGTGGTGTTTCATTTATTTGTTGTTGAGTAACTACCACCCCAAAACTTAGCACTTAACATGAAGATTTACTCTGGAAGACTGGGTGGTGCTTCGGTTCTGCTTGGCTCTGCTCAGTCACTGGAGTGGGGCCTCGGGCCTCTTCCATCCAGGTGGCCTTCTCTGTGGGCTGTCTCAGTCCCTAGGTCTCCCACACATGGTGTCTCTTTGGTAGGGTACTTGGGCTTCTTCATAGGACAGTGTCTAGCGTGAAAGCTTGAAATTGGAGAAGGTTACATGTGTAAGTACTTATCAAGCCTGTGTTCTGTCACATGTTCTCATGCCCTGCTCACTGAAGCCAGTCACAGGGACAGAGTCGGCCATGAACTCAGAGGACAGAGCTCACTGGGGCCCCTCCCTGAAAGCCATGGTCTGCCTTCTGTCTCCTAATGGTTCACAGCCCTTGCATAGGTAAGATACACTTAACCCTCCCAAGACCACAGAGTCTAATATCATCATGGGGCCATACTCAGGTTTGAAATTTAGGAGGAAGAGGACTATTGGGCTACTCAGTGTGGTTGCTGGGTGCAGAGCTTTGTGAACTACAGAAAAATTATTGCCCCTTCACCTCCCAATATGCAGTGGTGACAATATGCAGTGAACATGCCCTTCACATGTTGTAAAGGGAGGTGTCTCTAGACTGCTAGAGCTGCTATAACAAAGTACCACACACTAAGTGGTCTAAACAAGAGAAATGTGTCCTGGCTGCTGTTGCTCAGTGGATTGAACACCACCAGCCTGCTAACCAACAGATTGCAGATTCAATTCCCAGTCAGGGCACATGCTGGGTTTTGGAGCCAGGTTCCCAGTAGGGGATGCACAAGACGCAACCCACTACATATTGATGTTTCTCTCCCTCTCGTTTCCCTCTCTTCCTCTAAAAATATATAAATAAATAAAATCTTTGAAAAATACATTGAAAAAGCCCCAGTATTTATTTTCTCCCAGTTCTGGAGGTTGGAAGTGTAATAAAAGGTGTTAGCAGGTATTCTAAACAGTTGTGGTATTTCCGTATAACTTAAATCTGCTTCATCAGACAAAAGCACATGTCTAATATCTGTTTGAGGCAGGACTCTGTGCTGAGGGACAATATCCTTAAGATGCTCAGAAGGCCTGTTTGCCTAGGCAGAGGGTCTGTGAGGCATTTCTTTAATTTTTCTAAGGTTTTCACAGAGTGGATGTTTATCTTGCCCTTCGGGTCTGTGCCTTGGATTTGACTATTGCCCTGTGATCACTTCTCATTTTTAGAATCATTTGCCTGCTCTAGACACTTGGAATAAGAAACATTTGAAACATTTTTATTTTCTACCCAGCAAGTCCTACATTGGAAATATTTCTTTTAAATCTGCTTGAAAATGAAACATTTTTTCTTTAGCTCATGCTTACATTCCCATACTTTAACCCAAGAAGCTAAAAAACCCCACGTTTTGTGAACATCTCCTTAACCAGATTCATTGGCAAAATGTCCAACCTCTGCCTTCATTGCAGGTGACAGTCTGTCCTGTTCTTCTGCCGGTACATGCATGATCTTTTCTCCAGCCTTTGGTAGGAATGTCTGCACTGCCCTCCTAACCTCTACTCACCGTCTCCTGACCCCTTTCATTCAGCCTCTGTCAGCTGCCCAGGTTGCAAGCAAGGGCCAGACTCACTTTAGGTTTCTGTTATGGCACAACTCCATGTCTAGATTGCTGCATGGACCTTCTGTGGCTGAGAAACTAAATGACAATGGTTGATTGCTTTTCAGATTTTGTGGCCTGACCCCAGGGTGCCAGCTGGGATCACTCATGGAACAAGAAAGGCCTCTGTCACGTGTCTGGGGCCTCGGGCTGGCTGTTGGCTGAGGTCGCCATTCTACAAGTAGCTCTCCCCCTGAGGTGCTGCTCTCCAGGGCTTTCTACCCGACTTCCACGGGACAGCTCGAACTTCCTTACAGTGTGGTGGCTGGGGTGCAGGAGAAGGACTGTGAAGCTGCCAGGCCTTTCCAGGCCCAGTGTCACTTCTCTTGCATTCTGTGGTTAGAGCCATCACAGGACCAGTCTGCACCCAGGACGAGGGGAGAGGCTGCACCTTCTTTGTCAGGGTGGCCTGTCTTTACTAGAATGAAAAGCCTTATTTTTAGACAGACTACAGGTATTGAGCACCCAGAAGCTGGGTTTGCGAGGGGCCTTTTCTTCTCCTGCCAGTGCAGACAGGGCTCTTACTCCGTGCAGGAAGTATTTATAGGGATCGAGTGGCTTTCAGGTTACTTTCTGTCTTTAATGGAATGAATCTTCTTTAAAGCGGTAGTGAGGATCTGAACAATTCTTAGACAGAGTTTAGTGTTGTATCCAGTTTCCTGAAGTCCAAGCATGCTGAAGTTGAACATTTTTATTCTGTTTTTTATTTTAGGCACTTTCCTTAAGTAAAAGCGGAGGTGCAGGTGAAGATGTCCACCAGGGTTTCCAGTCACTTCTCACCGAAGTTAACAGGACGGGCACACAGTACTTGCTTAGAACTGCCAACAGGCTCTTTGGAGAAAAGTCTTATGCTTTCAACTCAGTGAGTTATCCTTGCCATTTTTCACCAAGAAATGAAAGATCACAATGTGGCGGGGAGAGGGGTCATGTGGTACAGCAGAAACCTGGTGGGCTACAGATTTCCCCAGATGTACATGAGCTCAGGACTCACACACTTCCTTCAACTCTCAGTTTTACCCTCTGTAAAATGTTCCTTATCACAAATACTGTCTAAATACTAATGCAGCTTAAGTGAATTATTATTTTTCAAAAAGTAACATACAGTACAGTACAATTCAAGATGACTTAGACAAAACAAACAAAAGATCAAAATGGTATTTGCAATTATTATTTTTTACTTATTGGTAATTTTGGTGCAGTGTGAGATTTTAAACTTTTTGCACATGAAATTATTTATTCCAACTCAGAATTTTTTAAGTCCTTATTTGTGTAAGTATATTGTCTTTTGTCATAATTCTTTCCATTTTTCAAAAAACACTCATGTGATACATGAATATAGACTTCTTATTTAAAAACACAAAAAAGCAGACAAAGCAAGAGCACTCAAATCTTTTCCATACCCTATTGCTCCCGTCCTTCATATAAGAGCTTTTATAGATTTGAAGTGTATATCCTCCATAAAGAAAGTGTTTTGTGGGGGTTTTAGCTATATAATCCCATTATACCATACATATTCTTTTGTAATTTATTGCTTTCCAACTAACAGTATGACTTAAATTATCTGCATCTTAGTATCTGTGGATTTACATTACACTTTAACTATTATGTGGTATTTTTTTTCGTTATTTTTTCTTAGCTTTGTTCTTCTCATAGGAAGATACTTTCATTGTTCTTAGAGAAGAGGGGAGGAGAGAGAGAGAGCGAGACAGAGTGAGAAGGGAAGAGAAAGAGAAACATCAGTGTGAGAAAGAATTATCCAACGGATGATTTTTGGGCTTCCTGTTCTGTTCCATTGATCTATAGTCCTGTTCTTATGCCAGTGCCAGGCTGTTTTGACTACCATGGCCTTGTATAGTTTCATATCAGGTATTGTGTTACCTCCAAGTTTGTTCTTTTTTCTCATGGTTGCTGAGGCACTTTGGGGTGTTTTTTGGTTCCAAATACATTTTTGGATTTTTTTCTAGATGTATGAAATATGCTATTGATATTTTAATAGGAGTTGTGTTGATTCTATAGCTGGTATGGAATCTTTAGATAGTATGGATATTTTAATGATGTTAATTCTTCTAATCCACAAACATAGTATATGCTTCTACTTATATGTACCTTCCTCAGTGTCTTTATTCAATGTCCTATAGTTTTCCAAATACAGGCCTTTTACCTCCTTGGTTAAATTTATTCCTAGGTTTCGTATTTTTGTTGTTGTAATAATATATTTAATTATTTTCTTAGTTTCTTTTACTTATAGTTTCTCAATGGTATATAGAAATGCCACCAATTTCTAAATAATTTTGTATCTTTGCCAAATTTGTTTATTAGATATAGTAGCTTTTTGGGCGAATTTTTAGGGTTTTCTATATAGAGTATCATGTCATCTGTGAATAATGACAGTTGTACTTTCTCCTTTCCAATTTGGATGCCATTTATTTTTGTTCTTCCTGTCTGATTGCTGTGGCTAAGACTTCTAGTGTTACGAACAATAATATTGTTGAGAGGGACTTCCACCAAGATGGAGACGTAGGTGGAAACACTGTGCCTCCTCTCACAACCAAGTTTAAAGTCAACAAAGTTTTAGTAACAAAAACAGAGGAAAACACAGAAAATTGAACTATACGGATGTCCCACACCTACGAACTGTTCAACCTGACCGGTAAGAGGGGCGGAGCCAACAGCAGAGCAGGTCCAGCAGGAAAGATCTCCCAACTCAGGCGGGTAGGCAGCTGTGGGCAGATCCCAGGTGTGGGGTAGCAACAGGCAGACCAGTGAAGGCACAAGGCTGCAGGCTGACCACGGTCACACATTCGTACACAGATAAACTGGAGAAGGAGCAAGCAGTGAGACACACTGCACAGACCCCAGCGGTAAGAAGCAGCAGAGGGGACTGCCATTGCCCCTCTCTGACCCCGCCCCCACATACAGCTTCACAACTCAGCGACTGAGTTGCCCTGCCCTGGTGAACACCTAGGGCTTCACTCCTCATATGTAACAGGTGTGAACAGACCAAAATATGGCTCAAGAAGAACTCAAAGCCACGAAGCCAATAACTCTAAGCGACCAAGAAATAGCCAACCTACAAATGCACAGTTCAAAACACTGGTCATCAGGATGCTCACAGAACTGGTTGATTATAGTCACATATTAGAGGAACAAACGAAGGCTAAATTAATTAAAATGAAGGGAAATGCACAGGAAACCAATAGTGATGGAAAGGAAACTGGGACTCAAATCAAGGGAGTGGACTAGAAGGAAGAAAAAATGACCAAACAGAAAGTATGAAGAAACAAGAATTCAAAAAAATGAGAAGAGGCTTAGGAACCTCCGGGACATCTTTAAATGCTCCAACATCCGAATTATAGGGGTACCAGAAGGGGAAGAGGAATAGCCACGAGTGCAAAACTTATTTGAACAAATAATAAAGGAGAACTTCCCCAGTCTGGCAAAGGAAATGACTTCCAGGAAGTCCAGGAAGGTCAGAGAGTCCCAAAGAAGTTGGACCCAAGAAGGAACACACCAAGGCACATCATAATTACATTAGCTGAGATTAAAATGAAGGAGAGAATCCTAGAAGCAGCAAGAGATAAGGAGACAGTCACCTACAAAGGCGTTCCCATCAGACTGTCAGCGGATTTCTCAAAAGAGACCTTCCAGGCAAGAAGGGGCTGGAAAGAAGTATTCCAAGTCATGAAATCCAAAGACCTACAGCCAAGATTACTCTATCCAGCAAAGCTTTCATTTAGAATGGAAAGGCAGATAAAGTGCTTCTCAGATAAGGTCAAATTTAAGGAGTTCATCATCACCAAACCCTTATTATATGAAATGTTAAAGGGACTTATTTAAGAAAAAGAAGATACAAAATAGAAAAAGTGAAAGGACAGCAAACTCACAGTTATTAACAACTACAGCTAAAACCAAAGCAAACCAAGAGGACAGCTAGACCAGGAGCAGAACCATAGAAATGAAGATCGCATGGAGGGTTAGCAACATGGAAGGGAGTGGGAGGAGGAGAAGGGGGGAGAAGGTACAGAAAATAAGTAGCATAGATGGTAGGTAGAAAATAGACAGGGGAAAGGGCAAGAACAGTAGGGGAAATATAGAATATAAAGAACTTGAGACATGTGGACATAAAATAAAGAGGGGGGAGTTGTGGGGGAGGGGGTGTGCAGGGTGGAGGGGAATGAAGGAGGGAATTAGAAGAACTGTAATGGCATAATCAATAAAATATATTTTTTTAAAAAGAATAAGATTGTTGAGAGCAGACATCTCTGTCTTGTTCTTGGTTTTAACGGAAATACTTTTATATTTTACTCACTGAGTATGATTTTGGCTGTGGGTTTGTCATATATTTCCTTCATTTTGTTGAGGTATGTTATCTGGTCTTTTTAAGTATGCATGTACTATAATCATTCCTCCATTGGTGGGCATTTAGTTTGTACCCAACCTGAGCCATATGTGTGGTATTTCAACATAGACTTGTAAGAGAAAGTAAAGGAGTGAAGGTTTTAAGTGAATATTAGAGAATATTGTGAAATTGCTGTCCAAAATGCTCTAGCCACACCACAGTGTTATACTTTATTTTTACAACTCACTTTACTTCTTTTTATCAGTCTTAGAGATTTTCTAGTTGATTGTCATCTTTTAATAAACTTTATTTATAAAGAAAAGCAGAACTTTCAACAATCACAAAAAAAAGTTCCCAGGATCACCAGTGATTATAGCAACAAATTAAGGAATGCAGACAAACACACAAGCAAAGAAGTAAAGATAATGACAAAAACATAAATATAGAGGGCTTGAATAAAAAAATGTAGTGATTTTACAATGTATGAGAATATAAGCAACTATCAACTTAAAATAGAAAGCTATCAATATAGTGTGGTATGTACGAAGAACATGATAACCACAAACCAAATCTCTACAAGAAATATACAACAAATACAGAGAAAGGAATGCAAACACACTGTAGAAAGTCATCAGTGTTGAAGAGAAGAGATCAAGACAAAAGAAAAGAACAGAGAACTATAAAAACAACAGAAAACAATAAAATGGCAATATCTACATACCTATGAATAGTTACTTCAAATGTAAATGGACTAAACACACCAATTAAGAGATATAGGGTGGCTTAATGGCTAAAAAGAAAAACATCTGTACATAGGTTGCCTATAAGAGATCTGGCTCAGATTGAAAGATACATATAGACTGAAAGTAAATGGATTGGAAAAACATTGAAAAATGATAATATATAACATGAAAGTTAAAGATAGGGCATCAATTCTTATATCAGACAAAATAGACTTTGAAACAAAGTTGGTAAAAAGAAACAAAGATGGGCATTTCATAGTGATAAAGGGATCAATCCAACAACAGGTTATCACTGTTTTACACATTTGTGCACCCATAAAAAGAGCACCTAAATATGTAAGCCAAATATTGACAGACATTAAGGGAGAGATAGATAGTAATACAGTCACAGTAGGGGACTCTAACACCTCATTGACATCAAGGGATAGTTCAGCCACACAGAAAATCAATAAGGAAACAGGACCCATAAATGACACAGGTAAACTTAATAGATATCTTTAGAACATTCTGGCTGAAAGAAAAAAGACATTCTTATCAAGTGCTCATAGAACATTTTTTAGGATAGAATATATGTTATACACAAAAAATTCTCATTAAATTAAGAAAATTGAAATCATGTCAAACATCTTCTCTGATCAGAATGGTATGAAATCAGAAATCAAATATAAAAATTAAACTGTAAAACACAACAACAGGTGGAGGACAAATAACATGTTACTAAACAAGTGGTTAATCACAATATCAAGGAAGGCATCAAAATGTGTATATCTTGAGATAATGAACATGAAAAAACAATGACCTAAAGCCCTAGTCAGAGCAGTTCGGCAAGAAAAAGAAGAGACATCCAAACAGGAAAGGAAGAAGTAAAACTGTCACTATTTGCAGGTAATATGATACTATATGTAGACAACCCAAGATGCCACCAAAATACAGTTAGAACCAAGGAAGAATTCAATAAAGTTGCAAGACATACAATTAATATACAAACAACAATTGTATCTCCATACACTAATAACGACTGGAGAGAGAAACTAGGAAACAATTGTTTTGTAATGTACAAAAGCATCAAAATCAACAAATTACCTAGGAATAACTATAACCAAGAAGGTGAAAGACTTCTGATAACTATAAAACATTGAGAAAAGAAATTGAAAAAGGCACAATTAAATCTAAAGATATAGTATGCTCATGGATAAGAAGAAATTAATATTGTGAAGATGTCCACAATACCCAAAGCAATGTATAGATTCAATGCAATCCTGATGAAAATACCAGGGACATTTTTTGTAGAACTAGATCAAACAATCCTAAAATTTTTTAAAGCATTTTAAAAATTTGCCTGGCTGGTGTAGCTCAGTGGATTGAGCACGGGCCTACAAACCACACGATTGAGGTTCGATTCCCACTCAGGGCACATGCCTGGTTGCAGGCCAGTTCCCAGCAGGGGACTCATGGGAGGCAACCATACATTGATGTTTCTCTCCTTCTCTCCTTCCCTTCCCCTCTAAAGATAAATAAATAAATAAAATTGAAAAAAAAAAACATTTTTTAAATTGTTGTTCAGGTATAGTTTTCCGCCTTTCTCCACCACCCCTCTCCACCACCCCAGCCCTCCCCACCTTCCTTTCCTATTTCCACAACCCTGCTCCTTGTTACTGTCCATGTGTCTTTTATAATTATTCCTGTAAACCCTTCACCCTTTTCCCCTATAATCCCTGCGTCTCTCCCCTCTGGTCACTGTCAGCATGTTCTCAATTTCAGTCTTTGGATCTATTTTGTTTGCTTTTTCATTTTGTTGATTAGGTTCCTGTTAAAGGTGAGGTCATATGCTATTTGTCTTTCACCGCCTGGCTTATTTCACTTAGCATAATGCTCTCCAGGTCCATTCATGCTGTTGCAAAGGGAAAAAGCTCCTTTCTTTCTGCTGCATAGAATTCCATTGTGTAAGTGTACCATAATTTTTGGATCCATTCATTTACCGATGGGCACTTAGGTTGCTTGTAGAAGTTGCCTATTGTAAATTGTGTTGCTATGAACATTGAGGTACATAGGTTCTTTTGTATTGGTATTTCAGGGTTCTTAGGATAAAATCATAGCAGTGGAATTGCCGGGTCAAAAGGCAGTTCCATTTTCAGTTTTCTGAGGAAACTCCACACTGCTTTCCCTAGTGGTTGTACCAGTCTGCAATCCCACCAACAGTGCACTAGGGTTCCCTTTTCTCCACAACCGCTTCAACACTTGTTGTTTCTTGCTTTGTTTATCATGGCCATTCTCAATGGTGTGAGGTGGCATCTCATTGTGGTTTTAACAATCCTAAAATTTTTATGAGTCCATAATAAATCTGAATAGGCAAAGCTGTCTTGAAGAACAAAGTTGGGGAGTCACGCTCCCTACCTGATATCAGACCATGCTACAAGGCTATAGTTATAAAACAACATGATACTGGTATAAAAGCAAACATATAGCTCAAAGGAACACAATAGCTCAGAAATAAACTCACCAATATGGCCAATTGATTTGTGACAAAGGAGAAAAGAATATTCAATGGTGTAAAGACAGCCTCTTCAATAAATGATGTTGGGATACATGCAAAAAGTGAAACTAGATCACTTTCTAAGACATGTAAGAAAAAACTCAAAATTGGTTAATGACTTATATGTAAGATCTGAAGCTCAAACAACCCTAGAAGAAAACACAGGCAATGAACTTTTTGAAATCACTTTTAACAATATTTTTTTGACATGGCTTCTACAGCAGGGGAAGCAAAAGAAAAAGTAAACAAATGGGACTACATCAAAGTAAAAAGCTTCTGCACAGTGCAGGAAACAGTTAACAAAATGAAAAGACAACATGCTGAATGGGAAAAGATATTTTCCACTGATACATCTGGTTAGGGGTTAATAACCATCATATATAAGGACCAAATACAACTTTACACCAAAAATAAGGAAACCCAAAACAAAACCAAAAAGAATCTAGTTAAAATGGGCAGAGGGCCTGAACAGACATATCTTCAAAGAGGACATACAAATGGCCAATAGACATATGAAAAGGTGTCAACATCACTACCCATCAGCCAAATGCAAATTAACACCACTGTGAGATATTACTTCACACTTGTCAGAATGGCTATCATCAATAAATCTACAAACAACCAGTGTCAGTGAGGATGTGGAAAAAAGGGATCCTTTGTGCACTGTTGGTGGGATTGTAAATTGGTGCAGCCACTATGGAAAAGAGTATGGAGGTTACTCAAAAAATTAAAAATAGAACTGCCATTGATGCAGAAATTTTACTTCTATGTATTTATCTGAGGAAATTTAGAACTTTAATTTGAAAGGATACATGCACCCTTATGTTCATTGCAGCATTATTTACAATAGGCAAGAAAGGGAAGCAACCTAAGTGTCTATCAATAGATGAATGGGTAAAGAAGAAACAATACATATATACTATAGACACTACTCAGCCATCAAAAGTCAAACCTTGCCATTTGTGACAATGTGAATGGACCTTAAAGGGTATAACACTGAGTGAAATAAGTCAGAGTAAGACAAATACTGTATTTGCCATGTATAATGCACACCCACATTTTTGGCCCAAAGTTTAAGGGAAAAAAACGTTTTGTTTTAATTTTATAATGAAATTTTTAATTTATTTGTATTTAGATCCCTGTTTTTTGTATTCTAAAGTAATTTTATAATTCTTTTATTTTCAAACATACTATGGTAAGAGAAATTTTATGTAAGAAGGAGTTACACAACTAGAGTTATACTTTTAAGGCATAAGCATAAATAAAAGAATTAAAAACATTTATCTCATAATGGAATTAGTATTACCCATGTATAAGGCTCATTCTTATTTTTCCCTCAAAGATTTGGGCAAAAACATATATAGTATATGTAGCAAAACATGGTACTATGATTTCACTTATATGCAGAATAAAAAGAAAAAATAAATGAACAAATGAAACAAAAAAACCCCATACTGATACAGAGAACAAAGTGATGATCAACGGATGGGTTAAGGTTGGAGGAATAGGTGAAACAGTTGAAGAGATTAAAAAATACAGATTAGAATTTTCAAAATAATCATGAGGATTAAAGGTACAGCGTAGGGAATGTAGTCACTTATATTGTATAACTATGTATGGTGTCAAATAGGTTGTAGACTTATGGGGGCAATTAATTTGTAAGTTGTATAAATGTCTAAACACTATGTTGGATACCTGAAACTAATGTAATAGTGAATGTCAACTATAATTGAAAAGTGGAAAATAACAAGAAAACAGCAGAAGAATTGGCAAAGCATGAATTATGTGAACATTTAATAAAGGATGTAACTAGATTATTTAGTACAGTGGGTCCCACATGCTGAGGATTCAGATGTTAGGTAAAACAGTACTAATGATAACTCACCTGGTCCTCAACACAACCCTCTGAGATGCAGGTACTGCTGTGTCATCATTGACTGATAGGGGAGGAACAGGGAAACTTGAGAATCGAAGCATCCTTTTTAAGGCCACACAGCTATGGAGTCACAGGACTTGTGTTCATAGCTATTGTGCTATGTTGCTTTTCTTCTACACTGAAAGAGAAATGTGAAATTCTGTAATATAAAAGCAATCCTGAAAAGTGGAATTAAGTACTTAGCTGCAAACTGTTCAAAAGGAAGATGAGAAAACCATTCCACATTGCCCTGTCATCAAATTCGTGGTTTCATTCCATTTGTTTTCCATCAGATTGTCTGCTTTTACGTGGCATAATGTAGGTGTTCATTAATATTGTCATTTCACAGGTTATATTAACAAAATACAGTTTAAGCTTTTGGGGGGAGTTTCTCACACTATCTAGAATGATCTATGCAAAATGGTAGCCACTGGACACATGTGGCTATTTAAATTTCAGTATACTTCATTAAAATAAAACAAAGTCAGATGTTCAGCTACTTAGCAGGAGTAGCCACATTTCAAGTGCCAGTCGTCTCATGTGGCTTAGATTTAGAACACTTCTGTCCTCACAGAACGTTGTGGTGGAAGTGGTGGTGAAGAATTACACATTTCCTCTATGTTATGTGAACCAGGAGAGGGAAAAAAAAACCGAAGACTATAGGCTCTGGTTTTGAAATGTAGAGGGATCTGTGGCTCTTGCTGTGGGCAGGATGTCACTTCCCAAATGCAGTGGCTTGTTGGGAGTGACAATCTGTAGTTGCTCCTTGTAGTGTCTTTGTGTTTACCTCATTGATACACAGCTACTCCCTTAAGGATCTAGCACTTTTTGATGTGTATTTGACATTCAGATCACTATTGTACTTAGTTTATAAACAAAGATCAGATGCAGCTGAAAACTGATAAAAACTGGATTTCAGGTTAATTCCTTATTTATTTATCTTTCAACTTATTTATTTATTCCCCAATATTTGTATTCTTCATATTTATTTGTTCCTCATATTACATGTAAATCATAAAATTATCTATGTTCTATTTGTCACAGTGAGGACTTAATCTCTGGCTGGTGTGACTCGGTGGATTGAGTGCCATATGCAAACCAAAATGTCACTGGTTAGATTCCCAGTCAGGGCACATGCATGAGTTTTGAGCAAGGTCCCCAGTAGGGGGCATGCAAGAGGCAACCACACACTGGTGTTTTTCTCCCTCTCTTTCTCCCTCCCTTCTCCTCACTAAAACTAAATAAAATCTTTTTAAAAAAGGCTTAAGCAGGTGCTGTTGCTTGTTTTTCTGAGTGTGCAATTGTGTTGCTGTCTCTCCCAGTCTTTCAAAGACTCCTGCCACAAATTCTACCAAGCAGAGATGGAAGAGCTCGACTTCTTCAAAGCTGCAGAGGAGGCCAGGACACACATAAACTCCTGGGTAGCAAAGAAGACAGAAGGTGAAAATATATTGTTATTCTAGTTTAATAGTATTTTAATCAATTTTACTGTCAGTTTCTGCATAAGAACATCAAGTGTACATGAATAATTTTTCCAAAAATAACTGTAAACTGCCCTGCCCGAGGACATGAGTTGATGAGTATCATCCTGAGATGCCAGCATTTTGGGTTTGATCCCTATCAGGGCATATACAAGAATCAACCAATGAATGTGTCAGTAAAAGAACAAATCAGTGTCTGTTTGTCTATCTCCCAGATAAAAGGTCTCTCTTCTCCTCTCCCTTCTCCTTCCCCCTCCCATTCTTCTCTCTATGATCCATAAATTTAAAAAATTATAAAAACTGTAAACCTTTAAACTTCACTGACAATACATGATTATTTTCTCTAGCATTTTCCTGCTCTTATCAAAATACATGTCATGTCTCTAAACATCCAGTATACCACTTCCAGAACAATCCAAACTTTGAATTTTGTTGTTGCTCATGTTAATCTAGTTCTTCTTTTCACAAATAGTACACAGAAGCACTTGGACACAGGTCTCAGGCTGTCTTCCTGTGCAGCATGGCTCATGCCTGCAGAGTCCTATGCAGAATGCTCAGGGCACCCCCCCCTCATGATGATTCTTCCTCTGAACTGTTCTTTACATTTGCTACAAACTTGGACCTTTCTTTAGGCACTTGGCATTCCTATCTCACTTGTGATGAATTCATCCTGCTTGTATTACTTTGTTTTTTTTCCATGTTTTATTCATGTGATGGTATTTTTAAAGTACTCCTTTACATGGTGATATGTGGGGAACCATGAACTCCTTTATCTGAGTACTTGTTTGCGCAAGGAGATGGTTCAATCTCAATATTATTCCTGAAGCGTACTTCAGAACACACTTAGCTAACTGGTTCTGTAATTCTTTTCAGGTAAAATTACAGAGTTGCTGTCTCCAAATTCAGTTAATCCAGATACTCGTCTGGTTCTGGTGAATGCCATCTACTTCAAAGGAAACTGGGATGCTCAGTTTAACAAAGAACACACCAAGGAAAAATCATTTAAAATCAGCAAGGTGATTCCCAGTCAGGGCACATGCCTGGGTTGCAGGCCAGTTCCCAGCACGGGACGCATGAGAGGCAACCATACATTGATATTTCTTTCTTTCTCTCCTTCCGTTCCTCTCTAAAGATAAATAAATAAAATCTTTTAAAAAAATCAACAAGGTGAAAATTTTGCAATAACAATGGAGATTCTTAGAAAGTCCCTGTGTTCAAGGGCGTGTGCTCTCAGTCTTGGGGACAAGCTTGGGGGCCTGGTTTGCCTGCAGCACCATCGGAGGGCTCCTGTAGCTCTAGCAGATGAAGAGAGGTGGGAACAGAGGGCGGAGGGGTCCGAGCTCTTGTCACAATTATGAGTTGCTCTTAGGACTTGAGTTTTCACTCCTTTGGAGTGGAGGGGAGCCATAGAAATGTGTGTAGTCAAAGAGTGATGTGGTCTGATTTAATATGGGATTTATCCGATCCCTCTGGCCACTGGGTGAACAAATCAGAAGGAGGCAGGATACTATGGTGTCTTTTAGGAGGTCATCCCAGTGACCAGGCCTAGGCTGATAGCAGTGGAGGTAGAAAGAGCAAGTCAGATTGTTGTTATATTTTAAATGAGAGCCGGAATGATGTGCGAATGATTCCGATGTGGGTTGTGAATGACAGGAGTCAGAAATATGCCAGGGATTTTGACAACAGGACAAGTGGCAAAGGCATCAACTGAGATGGGAAAGTGTAGATGGAGCAGACTTGGAAGGGAGTATGAGGAGCCCAGTGTGACATGTGGCAGTGCAGTTTTCTTTTATGTCCAATCGCAGGTGTCAAGTAGGCAGTATAATATGTGAATATTGAGTACAGGGGACAGGTCCCAGCTAGAATCATAAATTTGGGAATGCTACTTAAAGTCACAAGACCAAATGATGGCACCAAGGGAGAAGCAGTGTAAGGAGTGAGCCCTGGTTACCTGAGTGACCAGAGGTTGAGGGAATGAATTCACACCAGCAAAAGAGGGGCCTGATGGGTTGTGGAAGCCAAGAAAGTATTTCTAGGGGCCTAGAGTAGCCAGCTTGGCTGGTTCGTTCAATTCGTAAACTGGGGGTTGTTTCAACTTACTGTTTATCCTTTTTATTTTTTAATAGAATGAGAACAAGCCTGTGCAAATGATGTTTAAGAGCTCTACCTTTAAAATGACTTACATAGGAGAAATATTCACCAAAATTCTGGTGCTGCCTTATGTTGGCAAAGAGCTGAATATGATCATCATGCTTCCTGACGAAAACGTCGATCTGGAAACGGTAATGAGAATGAGTGCTAAGGACCAATGGTGCTGTCATGGCGAGGAGATTACACTTGCATTTCTGCTTAGCAGTTTCCCACTTTTCCCAGTGATATTTCTGAAATAGAAACCACCAGTAGTAACTTCCCATTACTGACCTCTGGTACCGCACAGCATACAGCACTCACTTCATAGCATAGGTTCTCTTGGGCAGCACTGTTGTAGATCATAAAATCTTCAACCCTCCCCTTCTAGGTGGAAAAAAACCTTACTTATGAGAAATTCATTGAATGGACCAGGCCAGATATGATGGATGAAGAAGAGGTGGATGTGTTCCTGCCTAGATTTAAACTGGAGGAGAATTACGACATGGAGCAGGTACTTCGCTCTCTGGGCATGACTGATGCCTTTGAGCAAGGCACAGCAGACTTTTCTGGAATGTCACCTGCCAGAGACCTGTTTCTGTCCAAGGTCGTGCACAAGTCCTTTGTGGAGGTCAATGAGGAAGGCACAGAGGCTGCAGCTGCCACTGCCGCAATCATGATGTTGCGATGTGCAAGAATCACCCCCAGGTTCTGTGCTGACCACCCCTTCCTTTTCTTTATTCAGCACAGCAAAACCAACAGTATTCTGTTCTGTGGCCGATTCTCCTCCCCATAAGGAAATGGTCAGCTCTGCCTGTAGCCCTACTTCTGTCTCCTACTGACCCACTTTTCCTCTGATACTTTACAATGTGCCTGAACCCAAAGTGACCTTTGATAACAATCCAAAAATAAAGGGCCTGATTTTGAAGTTGCATGTTTAGAACTCTGTGTATTCATGTGTTCACGTGTCAATGCTTTCCAGGGTCTGCAATGACCACTCAGGAGGGTCTGTGGTCACACTGGCAGAGCAGCACTGGCTGCTTAGCAGGTTCTCTCCCCTGTGTGAGAGGGGTCCCCCCTATCCTCACACCTGTGCAAGGCCTCAGGGGTTCACTTGGGGGCAGAGTGCTGGGCTCACAGGGCTGTGCAGCTTTTCTCCACGCTCAAGGGGGTTGGCGGTCATTCTCTCTCTTCTCTACACATTAGCACTACTGGTGGGATAATAGTGTGGAACAGGGACTATGAGGAACCATGGGAAGCAGGGCTCAGAGACCCTCAGCAGGGAGCTCTATTGCAAAACTTGTGGCGAGCTCTCCAGAAGCCAGCACAGGAGCAGGGAGAGCAGTTACCTAGGCTCCCAATCAGTCTCATGTCCCACATGTGTTTCTGCCTTTATTGTAGCTTGCTTTTGTGATCTGCTGTCACATACCTGTGCAAATGCACAACCACCTCCTCCCCTGAAAAGTTAGATTGCTAGCAGGGGCCAGAGATAGGTTTGTTCACAGTATTGTAGTTTACGACAAGTTCATGAGTACACACCAGATGATTTTCTATTTTACGGCAAGTATTAGAATAAAAGAGGTGGCTTAGGTTTCTGCAGCCACTTGGTGACTTGCTAGAAATGTGATCACTGTGATCAGTGATACAGGAACCGGTTGAAGTGTGAAGTTTACGAGGCAGACCTGGGCTGTGTTCTTGGGGACAGCAGCAAGGACTGCCCCACTGTCCTATTTGCAGTCATCCAGAGCCCGGCTTCCATCTAAATTAACTGGTGTGATGGGTGTTTTCATTCTGTCCCTGGTGTCCTTTCCCAGGTGTAGTCAAGTGAGCAACTTAGCCGTGGGGAGTGACTGGGACTGTGGAAACATTGGTATTATGAGTGTGATGAGAAGAAGAAAGGGTTGGGAGGGGTGGCTGGTTTGTCACCACCCCCTGCTCAGTGCTAAGTGGACTTGCCATATCTTGTACAATAGTCCCTAACCTTTTAGGTGCCAAGGCATCTTCCGTTTTCTTGGATGAGAACCTTAAGGCATATCAGGAGTGAGCTATGAAAACGAATGCCAGTGGTTCTGTTATAGACCTATATCATACAGGTAAGAACTTTGCTGTGAAAAAAGTCATAATGTACACAAAACAAACAACATGCCTTGTGCTCTAAGGGGCTCTTTTAAAAACTCATTTTTTTAGAGATTTGATTTATTTATGTTTCGAGGGGAAGGGAGAAAGAGAAACATCCCTCTGGGGCACCCCATACTGGCGACCTGGCCTGCAGCCCATGCCTGTGCCCTGACTGGGAATCAGACTGGCAACCCTTTGCTTTCAAGGTGGGCACTCAGTCCAGTGAGTCTCACCACCCTGGGCTGTATTTCTCATTTTTAATTATACCTGATGTACATTATCATATTAGTCTCAGGTTGCACCTTAGTGATTACACATTACATAACTTATAACGATCCTCCGGATAAATCTGTCACACTATACATTGTTAGACTACTACTGAGCATATTGTCTATGCTCTACTTTCTGTCCCCATGACTATTCTGTAACAACTATTTTGTATTTAATCCTCTAGTCTTTTTGCCCATCCCTTCACCCTCAGTGCCAGTCTGGTAACTCTCAAAAATGTTCTCCATCTCTATGAGTCTGTTTCTGTTCCTCTTCATTTTGTTTTTGATTCAGTTGTTGATAGATGTGTATTTATTGCCATCTTATTATTCAGATTTTTAATCTTCATAAAGAAGACCCTTTAACATTTTATATAATACTGGTTTGGTGGTAATGAACTCTTTAGTGTTTTCTTGTCCAGGAAGCTCTTCATCTGTCTTTCCAATTTAAATGACTTTCCTGGGTAGAGTAATCTTGGTTATAGGTCCTTCATTTTCACCATCTTTATTATTTCTTGCCAATCCCTTCTGGCCTGCAAAGTTCCTTTTGAGAAATCAACGGATATATTCATGGGGCAACCCACTTCTCTGTGTTATGGAGCTGTATGTGTGGGAGGGGTCAGAGAGGGAACAATGCCACTTGCTTGGCTCTTGCCCCACTTTGAGTCACTTCCTCTACTACCTATAAGCAAATTGGGCCTTTTTGGTGCTGACTCCTGAGTGGGTGGGTTTGTGTACATTCTAGGACCCCGTGGGTCTCTGCAGTGAACTGTCCTGGGAGGCTGGGAGTTTCTCCCACTGCCACAACCTCCACAAGTTTTTGTAGCCAGAGGTTTTGAGGCTTTACTGTCTCACACTGTGTCTCTCACCACTGGGTGGTGCAGTCTGTCTTGCTCTCCAGCTGTTCCTCTTAGCTTACCTGTACACAAATGTGGAATTGCCCCATCCACCAGCCGCCACCTCACCCAGTCTGCCAGCAGCCGCATTACTGCATGCCTTCTCCACCCCAGCTGCCCACCCTCGCCACTCCTACCTGTCTCCATGAATATTTCTTTTCTAACTCCTTGTTTCTCTAGCTTCCATACAGTTCAATTTTCTGGCAATTCTGGTTGTTTGTTGTTTTCAAATTTGTTGTCCTTGTTTTGGTTGTACAAGGAAGCAAAGCATATCTACCTACACCTCCATCTTGACCAGAATTCCCTATTTCTCCTTAAGGCAGTCATTTTAAAATCTATTGCAATGCTTTTTTGGTTGTAATCATCTCCTTTTTTTATTTTCTGTCTGGGAAGCTCTTTATTACATTTTCTATTTTAAATTATACTTTTAATGGATAGAACAGTCTTGGTTGCTGAAAACTGTTTTTTCAATACTTTAAATGTTCATGCCAATCCCTCTGGCCTGTAGTGTCTCTGTGGAGAAATCAGGTGATATTGTCATGGAAACTCCCTTGTAAGTAAGTAACCGTATCTTGCTGCATTTAAGATTTTCTCTTTGTCTTTAAACTTTCCCATTTTAATTATGATGTGTCTTGGTATGAATCTCCTTGTGTTCATCTTAGTTGGGACACTGTGCTTCTTAAACTTCACAAGGACCAGAACAGGAGGCTCTAAGTCTGGTACTGCACCCTTCCTGCCTGATACACACGCTGTGGATGCAGCCCACTGGGTACAAGGGAGAACACAGTGAGTTCATGCTCCCTGAATGCAGCCCTAGTCATCAGTGGAGAGAAGGAAGAGGGTTTTCTAGGGAATTTTTCCAGTACTGCCTGTCCCTCCTGCCTGTCCTCCCCAAACCACAACTCCATCAAGAGTTGGGGGATGCTTTCTGCAGGCACAGAAGCAGAGGAGAAACCAGGGAGTGGGCAGTAAAGTCTAGACAGTCATATGTCCATGCCTCCTTTCCACCAGGTGCCCACGTGGATACACACTCACACACAGGGATACTGCAGCCTTGCTGAGAGTCTCACTGAGATCCAGGCCAGGTTGGAAGGGTGCAGACCTTACCTCTCCAATAACTGTCAAGGGCATACTCCCCTAAATTGGACAACTGTAGAAGACTCGTCTGTCCCTGCTTTCATGGAGTCAATAGTCTAGTGAGGGAGCCAGACTCTACTCAGATTATCCTAGTGCTTGAAACATGTACAAGAATGTCCTTGTGTATTTCTTGTATAAATGAAGTGCCACAGAGATTATTTTATGAGCCAGGAGGAATGCAGGGCACAGAAAAGGGCATCCAATTCCACCCAGGGGCCTGTGCAGGGCTTCCTTCATCCAGTGACAGTGAAGGTGGCATGTAAAGGGTAGTGTAGGGGGCAAGCACTCCTGCCAGACCGAGCAGCCCAGTAGATGACCTGCACCAGGATGGGGCTGGGTCCTTGGCAGGGGTGGGAAGAAGTCAGGTATGGCTGGGATGTAGGCACAGAGCACCCAGGGCCTGGGTAGGAGGTAGGGGCACATGACGCACCTCAGAGATCCGCTCATGGATTCTGGACATGTCCTAAGAGCATGAGAAGCCTTGAAGAGTTAATAAGCCTCAAGAGTGCCATGAGGGGTGTGTGTGTGCACACGTGCACCTAAAGATTAAGCATTTTGTAGAAAATGGGTTGTAAGGGGCAAAAGTGCATGAGGGAAAGTTATTTAGAAGGTTGTTGCAATAATCCAGGCAAAAAAGAGATGGTACTTTGGACTAGAATGGTAGAATTTTAGATGAAATAGTGGGCAAATTAAACATAGGTAGGAAGTAGACTGAATAAGATGAGAAGCTTGGTCGGATGCGTGTTATGGTCAGTCCCAGGTTTTGGGCCTGAGGATCCAATGAACATTCCTGCCACTTAGTGACTAAGGCAGGGGTGTCAAACTCATTTTCACCAGGGGCCACATCAGGCTTCTGGTTGCCTTCAAAGGGGCAAAAAAAATTGTAGGACTGTATAAATGTAACTACTCCTTAACTGTTCAGGAATTGAAATTCCATTTGCCCTTTGAAAGCCCCAGGTACTTTACCTCATCCTTAGCCTAGAGTGTCGTAAATACTTCATTTTCCCTTTCTGTCTCTGAACCTCTCATGTATGTGGGGTCTCTGACTCTCTCATGTACATGGTGTTCCAATACATATATGATTAAATTTGGTTATTTTCTCTTTAAAAAAATCAAATTTGGTTATTTCTCTTTTGACATTTAGGCCCTGGCTGGGGTAGCTCAGTCGATTGAGCGCAGGCCTGCGAACCACATGATCGTGGTTCGATTCCCAGTCAGGGCACATGCCTGGGTTGCAGGCCAGTTCCCAGCAGGGGACTCACGAGAGGCAACCATACATTGATATTTCTCTCCTTCCCTTCCTCTCTAAGGATAAGTAAATATAATCTTAAAAATGTACTGATATTTATATAGAGAGAGAAAGAGGGAAACAAAAATTGAGAGAAACAGAGATTTGTTGTTCCACTTATTCATGCACTCACTGGTTGCTTCTTGTATGTGTCCTGACTGGGGATCAAGTCCACAACCAGGTGTATCAGGATGATACTCTATTCACCTGAGCTAGCCAGCCAGGGCTGGTTATTTTCTCTTTTTATTGATGTGTCTTATGTCTAGTTGATCATTAGACCAGCCAGAAGAACCTAGAAGAACAGAGGAAAATTTCTTCCTCCCCCACAATAGCAAAGCCCACTTATAGTGAGAAAAATGCAAATCAGAACTATATCAGGAGACCATTTTTTCACTTGTAAGATGGGCAAGTATCAAAAATTGGTAATATTGTTGGTGGTGAAAGTGAGTAAATGAGCAGTTACAAACATTGTTGGTAGGAGTGTAAACTGGTACAATATTTATGGAAAGCAATTAGATATTACCTATAAAAACGAAAAATGCACATTCCCTCATGCCAGCCATTTCACTTCTAGATGTACTAGCATATGTGGGAAACACATACAGACATGATTATTCAGTGCCGCACTGTTTATAACAGACAAAGAGGAAAAACAATCTCAAGTGCCCTTCAGTGGGGACTACTTAAGACAGGCCCTAAACTTGCTTCCTCATACAATGGAATAGTTTGTACCAGTAAAAGAAAAGAAAGCAATGAACAAAACATGTATAATACACTACCATTATTTTTAAAGTGTAGAGAAAATGGAGAATATACCTGTAATTGCTTTATACAGCACAGACTCTATCTGAAAGGACATTACCTCAAAGGCAGTGAAACTGAGTGTCCAAGGGAAGGGAAACAAACTTGCACCGTGGAATTCTTCACTTGAGAATTGTATAGTACAGGCAATAATTACTATTCTTTTTTCAAAACTTATTTTAGTTAAAGAAATAGAAAGTGCCTTGACTAGTGTGGCTCAGTGGATTGAGCTCTGGCCTGCAAACCACAGGGTTGCCAGTCTGATTCCCAGTCTAGGGCACATGCTTGGTTTTGGGCCAGGTCCCCAGTGGAGGGTGTGCAGGAGGGAAGACGCACTGATGTTTCCCTCTCTTTCTCCTTCCCTTCCCCTCTCTAAAAACAAATAAATGTAATCTTCAAAAAAATAGCAAGCAAGAAAACAAATAATCTGACTTAAAAATGGACAGAGGACTTGAATAGACTTTTTTCAAAGAAGACATACAAATAACCAACAGATGCATGAAAAGACCCTCAACTTCACTAGCTATTAGGGAAATGCAAATCAAAACCACAATGAGATTTCACTTAACACCTGTTAGAATGGCTACTATAAAAAAAAAAAAAAAAAAGAAAGAAATAACAAGCGTCCGTGCGGTTGTGGAGAAAAAGGAACCTTTGTACACCGTTGGTGGGAATGCAGACTGGTGTAGCCACTATGGAAAATAGTTGTAGGTTCCTCCTAAAATTAAAACTAAAACTACCTTATGTCCCAGATATTTCACTTCTGGGTATTTATCTGAAGAAAACAAAAATACCAATTTAAAAATATATAGGCAGCCCTGGCTGGTGTAGCTCAGTGGATTGAGTGTGGGCCTGCGAACCACACAATCAGGGTTCGATTCCCCGACAGGGCACATGCCTGGGTTGCAGGCCAGTTCCCAGCAGGGGACTCACGAGAAGCAAACATACATTGATATTTCTCTCCTTCTCTCCTTCCTTTCCCCTCTAAAGATAAATAAATAAAATATTTAAAATATATATATATATACATATAATAGGCACTCCCATATTTGCTATAGCATTATTTAGGATAGCTAATGCATGGATGGAAAAAATGTGGCATATATACAACGAAATACTATACTCAGCCACAAAGAAAACAGAATAAAAAAACCTTGCCATTTGCAGCAACATGAATAGACCTAGAGGGTATTATGCTAAGTAAAATAAGTCGGACTAAACAAGATCAATATTGTATCATCTCACTTATACAAGGAAGTTAAAAAACAAAAAAAGAACAAACAAAATCCCCCAAACCAAACAAAAGTAACTGAATTCGTGAGTATAGAGAACAGATTGGTTGTTGGCTGAGGCAGGGGTTGGGTAGCAGGCAAAATGGGTGTCAGGGTAAAAAGGCACAAATTTCCAGGTATGAAATGATTAAGTTACAAAAATGTTATATGCAGCATGGTGACTACAGTAGATAAGCCTGTATTGTATATTTGAAAGTAGCTAGGAGAATGAATCTTAAAAGTTCTCATCATGAGGGGGAAAAAGTTTATAACTGTGAGATGATGAGTTTTAACTGGACTTATCGTGGTCATCATTTTGCACTATATACATATACTGAATCATTACACTGTAAACCAGAGAGTAATGTTATATCAGTTATACTTCCATATAAAATGTACACGTGCAAAGAAGGAAGTTTTAAAAAGCACAGAGCTTGTGACCCATGACTTACCAATGACATCTTTCCTTGTGGCTCTCGGCTCAAAGTCCATGGCATAGAGATCAGAAATGGTGACAGTGCAGCCCTGCGTGCACAGTTCATCCACAGCCACTTTCACCAAGGATCCATTGAAAGACCTAGGTTCTTGGTGCAGGAAGACGATGAGCACTTTTTTACCTAAGTCCAGAGAAGAAATCATTTCTCTTAAAGAGCAATTCCTCTTTGTCAAAATTGAATAAGGACTAAGATAAAAATGAACTATGTAGGAGTATTATAGCAACTGAGGCTAAGAAATGCCAACCTTCTTAGTGAGTTTTTAATCCAGTCATATCATACTTCATTGTTACTTGAGTTTACTGATATACAGATACAAAATGGGTCAAATTAGGATTCCTCAAAAATCATACAATGAAGATTTTTAAAAGCCCAAGCAATCTATTTTAGCTTTCCTTTATGAGAAATTATAGCCCTATTCCTGAACATCAAAAAAATACTGTAACTAATCTTTTGTGCTAACCCTATGTTGACAGGCACCAGCTACCGACACAGTTCTGCTTCCCTTCCTTCAGCCCCATCGAAATTTCACAAGTAAATAAGATATCAAAATTGGGCTCCTAGTACAACTACAGGGAAGGCAGGCCCAGGAGGAGCCCTGCTTTGGTGGTATGATGACCAGAAGTCTAAAAAGAGTCCGGTCTTATAGGTGCTGGTGTGTCGTTATTACCAACAGCTTCTGAAGTAGTATTTCCCTTCTTCACGTGAGATTATGTACTGATTTTTGGGAGGGAGGCAGCTCTGGTGACTTGTTTAAATTTTCCCAAGTCATGGCTAAGACCAAAATGTTTAAACTTTCTTTCTGAAATTTTCAGTTTAGGTCTTTAAAGAAAAAATACAAAAGTTAGTCTAAAGCAAACAATTTCAGGGCATTCAATGGAGTATGAAGGTTGAATTCCATGAGTTAGACTAATGATTAATATTGTTTATTTTAACTTCTCATACTCATTTTTTAGTTAAATGGACTCTGCTTGGGGGCTTAATAGGAAAATGGAGACAAGGCAACATCTATATCCTTAATTCTCAATTAGAGGCCGTGTTGCCTCCTAGAAGACATTTCACAATATTTGGAGACCGTTCAGTTTTCACAACTTGGGGTGGGAGGGC